>NW_028119923.1:0-137000 GCF_965119305.1 Pelophylax lessonae | reverse complement strand
ATCCCTGGTGGCCATGGTGGGCATCCCTGGTGGTCATGGGTGGGCATCCCTGGTGGCTCTAGTGGCACCCCCTCCCCCAGGGCTGCACTGGTAATCTGATTACCAGCACAGACCCCCCCTGTGATCAGTGAGTAATCAGAAATACTCACTGATCATTCCGGCTGCAGAATAGATCCTCTCCTCTTCTCCTCACTGACAGCATCTGTCAGGAGGAGAAGAGATCTAAGCCGTTACAACGGCTGTATTGACATTACATGACGGCTGTGATTGGACACAGCCATCATGTGATCAGGAGGGCCAATCACAGGGCCCTCCTGCCGAGTCTTGTTGCTCTGTGTCCTCTCCTTCTGAAGGACGTTCCGGAACGTCCATTCAGAAGGACGAGACTCCCGCCCGGCCATATATCTACAATGGCCCAGTTGTAAGGTGCATAAAAGCCGGTTTTAGACAAGATAACTGCATTTGGTCCCCAATGGTCTGAAATTTTTTTGTCAAAATGAATGTATTTAGTATTCTGTGGCTGAAGGTACATTAGGCATTCACAGGATACAGAAGTAAGTGTCGGCCATAAAAGTCCCCAAAAATTAGCCTGACAGCTAAGAACGTAGTATTTGGTGGCTGAAGGAACATTAGGCATTTACAGGGTACATTAGTAAGTGTTGGCCTGTATCGGCCCCAAAAATTAGCCCACATGGGTTTAACTGACAGCTAAGAACGTAGTATTCAGTGGCTGAAGGTGAGTGTCAGATAAACCCATGTGAGCTAATTTTTGGGGCCTATACAGGCTGACACTTACTTCTGTATCCTTTGAATGCCTAATGTACCTCTAGCCATCAAATACTACGTTCTTTGCTGTCAGTTAAACCCATGTGAGCTAATTTTTGGGGCCCATACAGGCCGACACTTACTTCTGTATCCTGTGAATGCCTAATGTACTTCCATCCTTTAAATACTACGTTCCTTGCTGTCAGTTAAACCTATGTGAGCTAATTTTTGGGGTCTATAAAGGCCGACACTTACTTCTGTATACTGGAAATGCCTAATGTACCTCCAGCCATCAAATACACTACGTTCTTTGCTGTCAGTTAAACCCATGTGAGCTAATTTTTGGGGCCTATACAGGTCGACACTTCTGTATACTGTGAATGCCTAATGTACCTCCAGCCATCAAATACAGTACGTTCTTTGCTGTCAGTTAAACCCATGTGAGCTAATTTTTGGGGCCTATACAGGCTGACACTTACTTCTGTATCCTGTGAATGCCTAATGTACCTTCAGCCACAGAATACTACGTTAGTAGCTGTCAGTTAAACCCATGTGAGCTAATGTTTGGGGCCTATAAAGGCCGACACTTACTTCCGCGAAACTGATGGCAGTCTCTGGTGACCGGTGAACTTTAGGCTACGTTCACATGTGAGCATAGCGATTGTGGGCAGAATCACCGCGATTCCGCCCGCGATCCAGAAATTATTGCAAATCGCGGGACGCCTGTGCGTTGCCCGTGATTTGCAATAGCACCCCAAACGCTGTGCGATGTTGCTGCGATTTCCGCCTGCCGAATCAAGGTAACATCACGCAAACAACGCATGACGCCCCAAAGAAGCTCTTGTACCTTTTTTGGGCGTCATGCGATATTTGCGCAATGTTACCGCAATAAAAATCCCCATAGGCAACATTTTAAAAATTTCTGCAGGTTACTAGCTTAGAGTTACAGAGGAGGTCTAGGGCTCAAATTATTGCTCTCGCTCTAACGATCGCGGCGATACCTCACATGTATGGTTTGAACACCGTTTACATATGTGGGCGGGACTTGCGTATGCGTTTGCTTCTGCGCGCGAGCTAACGGGGACAGGGCGCTTTAATTTCTTTTTTTCCTATTTATTTTATTTATTATTTTTTTATTTTTACACCGTTTAAAAAAAAAATGTTTTGATCATTTTTATTCCTATTACAAGGAATGTAAACATCCCTTGTAATAGAAATAGGCATGACAGGTCCTCTTTATTGTGAGATCTGGGGTCAAAACACACCTCACACCTCACAACTGCACTGAAAAAGAAAAAAAAAATCGTTGAAAGAAGAAAAAAAAAAGAAAAAAAAAATGGCCCTTTAAACCGGTTGCTAGGCAACGTCTTTTGACGTAGCTCCGGTCCTCCAAGACCATAGAGTCGAGTGAGGGCCATCTTGCCCTCACTCGACTTCCTGTCTCTGAGGATCCGGGATCGGATAGTTTTCCCTGCTGCCGGCGGGTCCGGTAAGCTGGGAAAACATCCGGGACGCGGCAGGAGGGGGGGGGCACCTCTTCCCCTGCAACGTAAGGGTAATTCCGCGGCAAATCCGCCACTGGGACCACCCTTATCTGAAAGCCGACCGCCCGCCGTTTCAAAAAATACCGGGGTTATGGGGGCTATCTGCTGCCATAACCCCAGTATTTAGCTTTTAATGGCCGACGCATATAGTCATTAGGCGGTCAGTAAGTGATTGCATGTATATGGCAAACAGGTGACGATGACTGATGGGGTGACAGGTGACAATGACTGATGGGGTGACAGGTGACGATGACTGATGGGGTGACAGGTGACGATGACTGTTGGGGTGACAGGTGACGATAATTGATGAGGTAAACTAGGCCTTGCAGATTGCCGCATGTCTTCCTCCTCCTCCTCAAAGCCTACAAAAGTTCCTGAAGAATCGTCCTCCTCCTCTTCCACCCCTGGATCCTGCTCGGGCCTCTGGGAGCTAGGCATAATGGGGTCAGGATTCTCAGGATAAAGGGGGCCTTGAGAGGCAAGGAAGTCCTCCTCTTCCTCCTGCTGCTCTGCCTCCAGTGCCCTGTCCATAATGCCACGCAGAGTGTGCTCCAACAAAAACAGTACCGGTAGGGTGTCACTGATGCATGCGCTGTCCCGGCTGACCATCCTTGTGGACTCCTCAAATGCTGAGAGGACAGCACATGCATCCTTAATCAAAAGCCACTGCCGTGGTGAAAAGAAGCCCAGGCGCGCTGAGCCAGTGCTGGTGCTGTACTCGCAGAGATATTCATTGAGGGCCCTCTGCTGCATGTACAGGCGCTGCAGCATAGCCAAGGTAGAGTTCCAGCGGGTGGGCATGTCACAGACGAGGCGGTGTACCGGCAGGTAAAACTTGCGCTGCACTTCGGCCAAATGTGCAGTGGCACTAAACGACCTCCTGAAGTGATTGCACACCCTTCTTGCGATCCTTAGCACATCCTGCATTCCCGGGTATGAGTTCAAAAACCGCTGTACCACGAGATTCAGGACATGCGCCAGGCATAGCACATGGGTCAACTTTCCCTGACGAAGGGCGGCCAGGAGGTTTGACCCATTATCGGTAACCACCATCCCTGGCTGCAGCTGGCGTGGTGTCAACCACCTCTGGGCCTGTGCCTGCAGAGCCCCAAGAATCTCAGGGGCAGTATGCTGCCTGTCCCCTAGACACACAAGCTGCAGCACTGCGTGACACATTTTGGCCTGAGACATACAATAGCCCTTTGAACGCTTACGTAGTACCTCATCATATTCAAAGGACCATTCTGCAGAGGAGGGCATGGAGGAGGATGAGTAGGAGGAGGAGCAGAAGGGGGTAGAAGTGATCGAACTACCCAGATCAGCGACCCCACCAGCTGTTTGCAGACGTGGGGGCAACCTGGCTGCAGCACCGAGCTCTGGCTACAATCCCTTCCGCTGGCAAGCAGTGTCACCCAATGAGCAGTGACAGAAATGTACCGTCCCTGCCCATGTTTGCTTGACCAAGTGTCAGCCGTCAGGTGTATCTTACGGCTGACTGACGTGGCCAGGGACGACACTACATTGCCTTCCACATGTTGGTATAGGGATGGCAGGGCCTTACGGGCAAAGTAATGCCGACTTGGCACCTGCCACTGTGGAACTGCACATTTTGCAAAGTCACGGAAGGGAGCAGACTCTACCAGGTTAAATGGTAACAGTTGCAGAGCCAGTAGTTTTGCCAAACTACTGTTAAGATGCTGGGTATGTGGGTGGCGGGGAGTATACATTTGTTTTCGTTCCAGCATGTGTGGAATCGAAATTTGGCGTCTAGATGTTACAGCTGGTGGTGTGCTGGAGGTAGATGCGACACTGCCTGCTATATCATCATCCCTGTCAATGGAGGCTGCCAACAGGTGACGAGTGACTATAGCAGGGCCAGGAACAGACTGATGTGCAGGTGGAGCACGAGGAGCAGCGCGAGGAGGACTAGGAGGCCGACTGACCGATCTTTGGCCCTTTTGTGGGTTCTTCAAATGCTCCTGCCAACAGGCCAAGTGGTGGGTTGTCAAATGCCTGTTTAGGCAGCTTGTACCCAGGTGGTTGACATTTTTGCCACGTTTTATACCCTTCTGACAAATCTTGCAGATCGCAACTGTTCGGTCTGCATGGGATGTCTCAAAAAAGGCCCATCAAGAAGAGGTGTGTATAGTGGCCCGGGAGACAACAGGTGCGGCCTTACATGGAGCGGGCCGTCTGCTCTCCCCTCTTGCTTGCTCTGCCTCCTCCTCAACCTCAGACCCAACATCAGACTCTATAAAGGACTGAGCATCAGGCGTGGCCCGGGAGACAACAGGTGAGGCCTTAGATGGAGCGGGCTGTCTGCTCTCCCCTCTTGCTTGCTCTGCCTCCTTCTCAACCTCAGACCCAACATCAGACTCTATAAAGGACTGAGCATCAGGCTGGAGTAGATGGCCGACACCGTGGTCAAACAGCTCAGCTGACTCCTCTGCCATGTCTGAAGTTGGGTCTAAGGGAGGACGTGAGGTGGACATGGATTCATCTCTATTTGTTCTGCCAACTGCAGAAGACTGACCACTTTTCTCTGCCTGGGTCACTGTAGTTGCAGATGATGCTGATGATGAGGGTTTGGTAATATAGTTCACCACCTCCTGTACGTACTGTGGACGTATAGCTTGGCCACTGCCGGAGAACAATGCAAATGGTGGCCTGGCTGAGGACTGACCACCACGTCCACCCCTGCCTCTAGACACCCTAGAAGCTGTGCCCCTTTCCGCAGCAAGGCCACGTATGCCTTTTCTTGGTCTACCTGGCATATTTGTCACTGAGGCGTTGGCAACTCTGTGCGGTGAAAAACGCACACTGCTATGCGACCCACAGTTGTCGCTGAATACAGCACAGCAGATGCGTGTCACACACAGTTGCAAAGCCTTTTGCACAGTGGACCTAACGCTTTCAAGAACAGGCGTTAAGTTGTCACTGAGGCAATGTATTTTGCTGACTAGCGAGCACGTATACCTACTGTAGATATATCAGCACTGTGGAACGTGCTCACTACACAGAACCCTCACACTTTCACTTTCCCTACAGAAACTAGATTATTACATCTAACTACTGTGGTACAAAGTTCCCTAACTACACTAGATATCCCTTTCCTCATTTCTAACTCAAAAAACCAGCACAATCGCTGTATTTCTAACTACACTGACTGGCTGTAAGCTGAATGCAATTCTGCTATATGGAGCTTTAGAAGCACTCGCCTTTGCAGAAAACATAGTGTAGCAAAGCAGGAGTAAGAGAAATGCTTCCACTCTCTTCAACAGACTCTGTATCACTGTGCTAGGGGTTAGGCGGGGCTATCTTATATACTGTGGGGCGTATTCACTTCTGATTGGAACCTGGTCTCCGTAGTCACTCCAATCATGTTCCCAGAAGACTCCTGCCCCCTCATTGGCTTTTGCTGATGTTTCTGGGCCAATCACGTTCTTTTAAAGCCCAGTTCCTGTACCAGTGCATTTTGGGCGGTTCTGGTGGCCGAATTCCGAACTTTTACCGCAAAAAGTTCGGAATTCGGCCGAATTTCGAACACCCAATGTTCGGGTCGAATCGATGGTCGACCCGAACCGTTCGATCATCCCTACGGGTTAGTACCTGGATGGGAGACCACCTGGGAATACCAGGTGCTTTAGGCTTTTGGCTTTTCCTTTATTCGTTGGCTTTTTTTTTGTTTCTCCTGAGGTGCCATCTTGCCATGGCCAAGTTCAAAGGGGTCGATGGTGGCGGTGGAGATCGCCTATGGCCACATCACCCTGAACACGCCCGATCCTGTCTGATCTCGGAAGCTAAGCAGGGTCGGGCCTGGTTAGTACCTGGATGGGAGACCAGCTGGGAATACCAGGTGCTGTAGGCTTTTGGCTTTTCCTTTATTCGTTGGCTTTCAAGATAACAGCATGTGGTAACCAATAGCCTGAAAAAATGTTTTTGGTCAATATTACTATTTTCGTCTTTTAGAGTCTTAAAACGCTTGTTTTAGACAAGATAACTGCATTTGGTAAACCAATCGCCTGAAAAAAAAATTTTTTGGTCAAAATGACTCTATTTTTGTCTCCAAGTGTCTAAAAAGACTTTTTTAGTCAGAATAACTGCATTTGATCACCAAAGATCTGGAAAAATGTTTTAGTCAAAATGACTGTATTTTTGGCTTTTAGAGTCTTAAAACGCCGGTTTTAGACCAGATAACTGCATTTGGTAAACCAATGGCCTGAAAAAAAATTTTTGGTCAAAGTTAAATTATTTTGGTCTCCAAGTGTCTAAAAAGCATTTTGTAGTCAAAATAACTACATTTGGTCACCAAAGGTCTGACTTTTTTTTTGTCAAAATTTTCATCTTTTCGTCTTTTAGAGTCTTAAACAGCCGCTTTTTAGACAAGATAACTGCATGTGGTAACCAATAGCCTGACAAAATTTATTTTGGGTCAAAATGACTCTATTTTGGTTTTCAAGTGTCTAAAAATCCTACAAGCCTTTTAAGACTCTAAAAGACAAAAATACAGTCATTTTGACTAAATTTTTTTTCAGGGGGCGTGGCCGAGCTGCGGGTGTGAGCGGACGTGCATGCTGTGAGCTCCGCTGTTGATCCTGGTAGTTATCCTGTGTAACTCCTTATCCTGCTCCGATTTCTACCGTCACTCGGTGCCCTGTGTTCCCTGGAGTGCGGTGATCACCCGGTGAGTCCTCCATCTTCTCTCCGTGATGTCTAAGAAGGGTAAAGAGGGAAATCCGCACAGGCCGGCCCGATCCAAGATGGCGGCGCCTCGCAGCTCGCAGCACAGAAGGCCACATATCTGGAGGCTGCTCAAAAGCTTTTTGCTAAGCCTGCTGCCCGGGACCCCCAAACTCTATCTGAGGACCATCGATCCGGCTCACCGGGGTCGCATGCAGACACGGATGACACTGTTCCCTTTGGGGATCTCTCCCACCAGATTGCTGATTGGGAGGCAGCAGATGCAGACCAGGCCCCGAGGCAATCATCTCCTACCCCGGACACAGAACCCACGTTGCGGGACATTATGGCTGCGGTTACCACCTGTACCACCTCAATTACGGCCCTGACAGCGGAGTTAAAGGGGGTCAAGGCTGAGAAATCGTTCATGAGACATGATATGCAGAAATTGAGGGAGAGGACAGCGGCAGTGGAAGGCAGGGTCAGCTCCCTGGAGGATGACATGGCGCCTTTGCAAAGGAAAGTGAAACATACTGCCCTGCTCTCAGCCCAGCAAGCTGCTCGTCTGGATGACTTGGAGAATAGGATGAGACGGAGTAATATCAGAGCAATTGGGATCCCTGAGCGGGCGGAAGGTAAAGATCCTGTGGCTTTCATTGAACAATGGCTGCTCTCTACTTTTGGGCAAGAATCCTTTACTTCCATGTTTTCGGTGGAACGTGCTCATAGGGTGCCTATGCGACCTCTTCCTCCTGGAGCCCCCCCCCCGCGCACTTTCATCTTCAAATTCCTCAATTACTAAAGCCAGGGGAATGCAGGGGAGGCTCAAGATTGACAACTCAAGGATCTCCCTGTTTCCCGATTACTCTGTGGTGGTGCAGAAACAGCGTGCGAAATTCGTAGAGGTCAAGAGGAGATTGCGTTTCTTGAATGTTCAATACGCTATGCTGTACCCTTCCAGGCTCTGGGTGGTGGCCTGGGATGAGGTGTTGTTCTTTGACAAGCCTTCTGCTGCTGTTCAATGGCTGGATGCTAATGGTGGGGCCCTGCGGGCGGCCACTTCCCCCAGGCGAGAAGACCTTTGAGGATCGTTTCTACTTTTTGGAACTTTTGTACTCTTTTCGGCCAGTCATGGATCCTTTCGGTTCTCCTGCCTATACCTGGCACTTGATGTTACACACACTTTTCCTGTTATGATGGGAGCTCTTCTGCTGCACTAATGGTTGCTACCTCTCACATGGTTGCTAATTTTGAGGAGACTACACTGGCATCAGTGGTCCCTCTTCGGTTTCCCCCCCTTGGTCGTGACTGGACATGCCCTATTGACTCGTCCCTTCCCCCACACGTGGCAGACGTGTATTGCCTTTTTGTTCCCCCCTTTTTGCCTTTTTTCTGGTCCTGGACTTTGGTTCGATTTTTGCTTTTCCTGCATGTACTTTGTCGCTCTACTGCTATTATTTTACCCTATGCTGTGGATGTTCCTGTTGACTGTTCTCTATGCTGGGGCTGCACCGGTACTGTGTGGGCTGGGCGACTACTCCTGTTGCTCTCTCTATATAGCTGGGCTGTGCTGATGGGGTGTAGTGGGTTTACCCTTTCTGGGTGCCCTCTTTCGCCTCCCTGGCCGGGTTGCCTGACGCTCCGTGTATGGCTACATTTTGACTATGGCTGATAATATTTGTGTGATGTCCTGGAATGTGCGGGGCCTCAGCAACCCGGTAAAGAGGACGGCGGTGCTCCGCACCATCAAACGCCTGCAGGCAGATGTGGTTTGCCTGCAGGAGACCCATATGTTTCCTTCCACTTCCCCGTGTCTAGCTCCTAGCTTATTTAGTCACCAGTTCCACTACTCCACTTATTCCAGAGGGGTGTGTATTTTGATTAAGAAGGGGGTACGGTTTCTATGCTCAAAGTCTGTGATTGACCCTGAGGGCCGGTTTGTTTTATCCTGCCAACTAGCAAGCCTTAGGTGTGTACTTGTGCCCCCCCCGTATTCTGCAGGGGTACTTAAACTTATCTTGCCACATATTGCTCAACTTCCTGATGTGCCCCTGCTGATGTTGGGGGACTTTACTGCCTGGGATAGGTTTTCCTCTCACTCCGGTGGACCTATGCTGGCCGGGGGGGCTACACCCCTTGCTCGGTTGGTGGGTGAACTCGGACTGACAGATGTCTGGAGGATGGGCCACCCTGAGGTACGAAAGTTTTCGTGCTTCTCGGCGTCACACTCGGGATTGTCTAGGATAGATCTGGGGCTGGGTAATGGTTCGCTACTGCCTCTGGTGGTCGTGGCAGGGAAATCCCTTTGGAAACTCAATGCATTCTGGCTGACGCTCTTTCCTAGTCCTGATCCCCTGCCACCCAAACTAACGTCCTTTTTTGCTGACAATTTGGAATCCGCAGAGGTGGGGGTGGTGTGGGATGCGGCTAAGGCATTCATGGGAGGTCAGTTTATACGTGCGGTTAATGCCATTAAAACAGACACCAGGCAATGGGAGAATACTGTGTTGGACGCAGTGACTAGAGCGGAGGAAACTTATGTTAGGGACCCGTCAGATGATACTCAGAGGTCGTGGCTGGCTGCCCAATCTATGGCCAAGTCGGTCTCGATTCAAAAGGCTGAAAACAAGCGCTTCTTCTTGCAGCAGAGGTATTTTGAGAAGGGAGAAAACACGGGTCATATGTTGGCCATGCTGGTTCGCTCGCAGCAGCCTGCGGCATTTACAGTATACCCTAGATTAAGGATCCTCAGGGGGTGCTCTGGCACGCCACGGCTGACATACGGAGAGTACTTGGGAAGTTTTATGCTGATCTTTACTCCTCTAAGATCTCGGCTGACTCACGAGAAATTGCCATTTTTTTTTGGCTTCCTGCGATTTGCCTTCTCTGTCTGCCTGGGACATGGCTGTGCTTGGGGCCCCCCTTACGGAAAATGAACTTTATGCGGCCTTGAAATCTACTAAGCCTGGTAAATCTCCGGGGGCTGATGGTATCCCGTCGGAGGTTTACAGCCGATACGCTGAACAGTTGGTGCCCGTGCTGCTGCGGGTATATAACGAAGCCTTCCGTATTGGCCGCTGTTAGGAATGCTTCCTGAGCACACTGATGTGCTGTCATGAATCTGCAATCTAAAGGGTTCACCTAGAGCTGACTAATTGCAGTAATTGGCAAACAGGCTGCCTTATTTAAACAGCTCAGAAGCACTGTGTCTTTGCTGACTTGTCTGCAGCTCTTCCTGTGTTCCTGAAGCCTGCTTCCTGTTACCTGTTTGATATCCGTTTTGACCTTTGGCTTGTTCCTGACCTTGTTGACCTGCTGCCCGTCCTGACCCCCGGCTTGTTTGACCATTCTCTCGGATCTCCCTTGTGTGCTTATCTGCCTTCAGATCATGACCGGCTTCTCCCTTGGTGGGGCGACCCTGAGGACTGCGACCTGGTATCCACACGCAGCAAAATCCATCCCTCCCACTAGAGGCTCTGGCGAAAACCGGTGGATACTTAGATTCCGCACCTCAGGTTAGCCTGTGTCACTTACCTTGGGGGTTCCCGTCTAAGCTCCGCCCTCTGGCACACGTGGGGCCTTCCTCTGCCATCAGGCTACCACTTGTATCCCTAACAGTACAAGTCAGCCATGATGGAGCCTGCAAGAGAAGCCTCACCGTTGGAAGAGATCTGCCAACACCTCGCAGCCCTATCTCAAACCGTAAAGTCGCTTCAAGACGGCTACACACAGCTAGAGGAAAGGCTGCTCTCTACGACACTTCAGGGGGATCCTCCTGTATTATCTGCTTCCTCTCCTGCTGCAGCACTCTCTGCACCTGTTTCTGGCCCTACCATAGTGATGCTGCCACCAGAACCTCAAGTTCCTGCTCCCGAAAAATATTCCGGGGATCGCGGTAAATTCTGCGCCTTTCGCAACGCCTGCCAGCTGTATTTCTCCCTGGCAACCTCGAACCTTTTCTTTGGAGACCACCAAGGTGGGGTTTGTTATCTCCCTGCTCCTAGGCGAACCCCAGTCCTGGGTTCATCGGCTCCTTGAAGAGGGCAGCCCCCATTAAACTCCTTACGGTTTTTTTTGAGGCCATGGCACAGCTCTATGATGACCCGCAGCAATCCTCCACCGCAGAAGCTGCGCTTCATGTTCTTCAGCAGGGTCGCAGGCCCGTAGAACACTACGTCACTGACTTCCGCCGCCTCAGTTCCGATATGTCCTGGAACGAAGCAGCACTCCGGTATCAGTTCCGTCTCGGCTTGTCAGAAGGACTGAAGGACGAGCTGGCGCGGGTAGGTGTCCCCAATGCCTTGGAAGATTTGATTTCCCAGGCCATTCAAATAGACCGGTGGCTACGGGAGCGCAGAGCAGAACGATCTCCGCAGCCGTTCAGACCAGCCTGGACGCTACCACGAGTTGCTCATCCTGCATACTTTTCTTCTGCTGGGTCAGCTCTTACCAACCCCGCTCCCGCTGGAGTCGCCTCAGATACGCCTGAACCTATACAACTTGGGATCATACGGCCTGCTTTGTCCCCGGAGGAGAGACGCCGTCACCAGTTGGGTAACCTGTGCCTGTATTGCTGTGAAGCTGGACACTATGTGCGCTCCTGCCCGGCAAAATACCATAAGTTCATGCCGGCCTCACCATCTGTTGCCAGTTCCTCCCACCTAGCCTTTCCTGTGTCATTACAGCTTCCGGAAGGACTCGTCCCAGTTACCGCAATCATTGACTTGGGAGCCTGCCGTTGTTTCATTGATCGCTCGTTCGCCCTGCAACATGGCGTACCTCTCCGGCTCAAGACTCAGGACCTCACCATCTTCCTGGCTGATGGCTCCCACATCAAATCCGGGCCGGTGACCCAAGAAACTTTTCCCCTTCCTATGGTCTCCTCCTCCGGCCATAAGGAACTGATTAGCCTGGATGTTATCACATCCTCCTTATTTCCCATTATCCTGGGATTACAGTGGTTGCAAGCACATAACCCGCAAGTCAATTGGATCACAGGCATCATCCAGTTCCCATCTCTTTACTGCAAGAATTCCTGTCTACCCGCTCCTCCTGAATTCCCCAAGACTCTGTTCTGTCTTGAATCCAAACCTGATGTATGTTCTGTGGTGCCCAAAGCATACCATGATTTCCTGGACGTATTCAGCAAACGGGGAGCAGAGACCTTGCCCCCCCACCGTCCATATGACTGCCCCATCGACTTGCTCCCAGGAGCCGAAATCCCGTTCGGCCGGATTTACCCACTTTCTGAACGTGAGCTGGACGTCTTAAAGGACTATGTAGACGAAAGTCTGAAGAAGGGGTTCATCTGTCCCTCTACCTCTTCAGCAGGGGCAGGTATCTTCTTCGTAGAGAAGAAGGATCACACCCTCCGACCCTGCATCGATTATAGGGATTTAAATAAAGTTACTATTAAAAACCGTTATCCCCTTCCTCTAGTCCCCGAACACTTTCAGAGACTCAGATCTGCCATCCTGTTTACTAAGCTGGATCTTCGTGGGGCGTACAACTTGGTGCGCATCCGAGAGAGCGACGAATGGAAGACTGCTTTCAGCACTAGATTCGGACATTTCGAATACCTGGTAATGCCATTTGGCCTTTGTAATGCTCCTGCCACCTTCCAACCCTTTGTGAACGACATCTTCAGGGATTGGTTGGATATCTTCATCATCGTATACTTGGATGACATCCTAATCTTCTCAACATCCCTAGAGCAGCATCGCGAGCACGTTCGAAATGTCCTCGGTCGCCTTCGCCAGCATGGTCTTTACGCCAAGGCCGAGAAGTGCGTTTTTGAGCAGGACAGTATCCCGTTTCTGGGGTTAATAATTTCCACAGAAGGAATAGAGATGGATCCTCAGAAGGTCTCTGCAATTCTGGACTGGCCACCTCCATCAGACAAAAAGGGAGTACAGCGCTTCGTTGGCTTCACTAATTTTTATAGGAGGTTCATTAAGGGGTTCTCTAACATCATAGCCCCTATTACTCACCTTACTAAGAAGAACGTCCACTTCCAGTGGACCCCAGAAGCTCAGTCCGCCTTCTCGGTTCTTAAAAAACATTTTACCTCTGCCCCTATCCTAAGTCACCCGGATCCTGCCTTACCCTATCTCCTGGAGGTAGACGCATTGGACGTTGCGGTCGGGGCAGTCATATCCCAAAGACAGGGAACTAGAGACTTAACTCACCCAATAGCCTTCTTTTCCCGGGAAACTCTCTCCCGCAGAGAAAAACTATGATGTCGGGGACCGGGAACTCCTGGCTATCAAAGCCGCTCTGAAAGAGTGGAGATATCTACTAGAAGGAGCATCACACCCGATTCTTATATTTACCGATCATAAGAACCTTGAGTACTTAAGATCTGCAAAGCGACTTAGACCCCGCCAGGCCCAATGGGCACTCTTCTTCTCCAGATTCTCGTTCCATATCGCCTATCGGCCCGGGTCGAAAAAAGTCAAACCGGATTCCCTGTCCCGGATGTTTGATAATACTAAAGAAGAGTTGGTACCTGACACTATCCTGTCAGAGAAAAACTTCCTGCTCACTAGCCTGAAATCCCATCTTGAGCAAGCCTCTGCCAAAATTTCCGGTCCACCTGGGATACCCCTGTCACGCAAGGATGGTTTGTTGTGGGCTAAGGACAAAATATTTGTCCCGGAGGGAGTCAGAGTTTTGGTTCTAGCTACCTGCCATGACCACCCTCTGGCTGGCCATTTTGGTGTTCATAGGACCCTTGACCTCATGCAATGCACCTTCTGGTGGCCTGAGATGGGAAAAGACTGCAGAAGTTATGTGTCTTCCTGTGTTTCTTGCTCCAGGAGTAAAACCACCAGAAGTAAGGCGTGGGGTCTCCTCAGACCACTCCCAATCCCTGACTGGCCCTGGCAAACCATCGCCATGGACTTTATCCTGGAACTTCCACCTTCGGCCGGGTGCTCTGCCATTTTTGTGGTTGTAGACCAGCTTACTAAGATGGCCCACTTTCTACCCCTCAAAGGTACCCCCTCTGCAAAAGAAACTGCAGAAGTCTTCATTAGGGAGATCGTGCGACTCCACGGGGTACCCACGAACATTATCTCGGACAGAGGGGTACAGTTCACGTCCCGCTTTTGGAGGGCCTTGTGTAAGCTACTAAAAATTGAATTATCTATGTCCTCAGCTTACCACCCGCAGACGAACGGGCAAACAGAGAGGACAAACCAGACCCTGGAACAATATCTCCGGTGCTTTACCACCTTCATCCAGGACGACTGGGTAGCATTACTACCATTTGCGGAATTTGCCTTTAATAATTCACGACATTCCGTTACCGGGCAATCTCCCTTCTTTGCCAATTATGGTTTTCATCCTTCCTTTCTGCCCGACGTCCCATCTGATTCCAGAGTGCCCGCAGTTCAGGTCACCATTGACTTCTTCACGAGTAATAACAAACTTCTGCAGGACACCTTGGCCAAGGCTCAGATAGCGTCCAAAAGAATCTTTGATGGGAAAAAGAGGGGAGAACTGATTCTCCAACCAGGTGACCAGGTCTTTTTATCCACAGCTAACCTGCGCTTGGCCTGCCCATCCAAGAAGTTGGCTTCCAGGTTTATCGGCCCATTCCCCGTTAAAATAAGACTCAATGCCGTGTCCTATGAGTTATCCTTACCTGATACCCTACGGATCCATCCTGTGTTCCATGTCACTCTTTTTTAAAACCCGCGGTTCCCGACGCCTTCCCCGGCAGAAGCCCTGGACCACCGGAACCAGTGATGGTGGATGGCGACATGGAGTACGAAGTTGAGGCTGTACTTGATTGCCGGAAAAGAGGTAACAAGCTTCAGTTCCTTATTAAATAGAAGGGTTATGGGCCGGAAGAGAATTCCTGGGAACCTGAGAGTAACATTCATGCCGCAGACCTGATCCAGGCGTTTTTTCTTGCCCATCCTCAGAAAAGCAGTTTGTTGGGCACCCGGAGGTTGCACTTAAGGGGGGGGGGGGTAATGTTAGGAATGCTTCCTGAGCACACTGATGTGCTGTCATGAATCTGCAATCTAAAGGGTTAACCTAGAGCAGACTAATTGCAGTAATTGGCAAAGAGGCTGCCTTATTTAAACAGCTCAGAAGCACTGTGTCTTTGCTGACTTGTCTGCAGCTCTTCCTGTGTTCCTGAAGCCTGCTTCCTGTTACCTGTTTGATATCCATTTTGACCTTTGGCTTGTTCCTGACCTTGTTGACCTGCTGCCCGTCCTGACCCCCGGCTTGTTTGACCATTCTCTCGGATCTCCCTTGTCTGCTTATCTGCCTTCGGATCTTGACCGGCTTCTCCCTTGGTGGGGTGACCCTGAGGACTGCGACCTGGTATCCACACGCAGCAAAATCCATCCTCACCACTAGAGGCTCTGGTGATAACCGGTGGATACTTAGATTCAGCACCTCAGGTTAGCCTGTGTCACTTACCTTGGGGGTTCCCGTCTAAGCACCGCCCTCTGGCACACGTGGGGCCTTCCTCTGCCATCAGGCTACCTCTTGTATCCCTAACAGCCACCTTCCTGCCTCTATGTCCGAAGCTATAGTTGTTTTCCTGCTGAAGCCCGGCAAGGATCCGCTTTTGGCGGATTCCTAATCTCTACTCACAGTAGAGATTCCATATCTCTACTCACAACGGATGTTAAAATTCTAGCTAAGATACTGGCCACTAGGCTGTCCTCTGTTGTCCAGGGGGTTGTCCATAGGAATCAATCGGGGTTTATCCTGACCAGATCGACGGCACTTAATCTCCGCCGACTATTTCTGAACCTTCAGATCCCAGTAGACAACCCTTTTCGCTAGATGCCGCTAAGGCATTCGATAGTGTTGAATGGGTGTACCTATGGGAAGTTCTCAAATGCTTTGGTGTGGGAGAGAACTTTCTGAACTGGGTGCGGGTACTGTACGCTGCCCCCACGGCCAGACTGAGGGTGAAAGGGGAGCTTTCTGGACCCTTCTGTTTGCACAGGGGGACTAGATAGGGCTGCCCACTATCTCCATTGCTGTTTGCCATGGCACTGGAGACCTTAGCGGCGCGGATTCGGTCCTCCCCTGACATAGTGGGGTTCAGAAGGGGCTCCCATGCAGACGTTATCTCACTCTATGCGGATGACACACTGCTCTATCTAGGTGATACAGGGGAATCCTTGCGGGCGGTAATGTCCCTTATTGACTATTTTGGGTCCCTGTCGGGATTTTCCATAAATTGGGATAAATCAGTTTTAATGCCCCTTGATCCCATAACTCAGCCTCTTCCGGACTGTGCATCCACAGTGCGAGTGGTTGACTGCTTCAAATATTTGGGGATCCAGGTGTCTCCTGATCCTACCCAGTATATCACACTGAACCTCGTACCTCTGCTGCAAAGTTCCCTTGTCGGTGGCTGGGCGAGTCAATCTAATTAAGATGGTGTGGGCTCCTCAACTTCTTTATGTCTTGCACAACTCCCCAATCTGGATACCCAGGAAATGGTTCTATAGGATTGACTCCCAGTTCCGAGAACTGATCTGGTGCAAAAAAGTTTCTAGGATTAAATTGGCTACCCTTCAGATGGGCAAGGATAGTGGTGGCTTGGCAGTCCCCAACCCCAGAGTATATTTTCTAGCCTTCCAGGTTCAGCATATGGGGGGCTGGGGTCTTTTGGGTCCATTCGATCCTATTGGGTCCTTATTGGTCCCTACTGACTTGCCTCACCCTGTCCTTGTACACCTTGAAGCGGGGTTCTCCAATATGGGGACTCGGTTACCCACACCCTTGATTCGCATGGTGTGGCGCTGTGTCAAGGGGATGTTGCAGATCACGGGTTACCTTCCTCAGACTCCGATTTGGCATAATCGCAACTTTTCGGAACTGTTTCGTCTAGAGGGCGCGGAGGGCGCGCCCATGGTGTATATTTTATAGCACAATTATTCAGAGCTGGGGTACTGAAATATATTCAAGACTTACAGAGGGAGTTTGATGTTTCTAGGCACTGTTTCTTTCGCTACCTACAATTGAGACACGCGATGATGGCCCAGGCAGGCTTGGCTTCTTTGACACCCGACACTCACTGCCTGTTGGGTGAGGTGTTTCCGGTCTCGGACAAGAAGGGTATGATCTCACAGGTTTATGTCCTTCTGTTGGGATCCGTGCAGGACCCCTCTTCCCTCCCTGCTCGTGCGGGGTAGGAGGGGGGATCTTGGACCCATAGATGGGCAGACGTGGGATCTTTGCCTCTCATCGATCATCAATTTTGATTCGCCTCCAGGGTGCCGAGCAGGGGCCAGTGGATAACACAGGTCAATGCCTCTTTAATCAGGGAAAAGCCATACCAGCATCGAAATGCTCACAAGAAATTTGCCTTGTTATGGCAACCTTGGTTGGATGACCCGGCCTTGGCTCCCCCCAGTTGGTTATGGATCGGCTGCTCATTGGATAGGGTAGCATTTCTTGAGAAGGTCTAGCGTGCAGAGTCCTCCCTTCCTTTCCCCCCTCCCCCAACCTTTAAATTTTCTGCCACTGTTTTCCTTTTTTCCCTTCCCTTCTCCTTTGCACTTAGTACTTCAGGTGGGTTTTTGCTACTTTACGGAGGCGTGTGCTATATTGCTAGATGTTCATGGTCCTATTACTATTGGGAGGGAATAACTGTATGTTTTTATTTATCCTTCTCTTATGCACATGGGCACATGCTCAGGTTTGTTTACTTGGCTGTAATTTTCACCTGAATGCAATGGTTTATGGATGACGTTTTCCTGTACTCTTGCTGTTATATCCTTTATATATTTGTATTTTTCCGAACACTGGTTCTGTAACTGATTATGTCTACCGTTCATGTTATTTATTCAGTGTACTGTTTATACTCAATAAATATTAAAAAAAAAATCAGACCTTTGGTGATTAAATGCAAAAAAATAAATGCTTTTTAGACACTTGGAGACCAAAATAGAGTCATTTTGACCCAAACAAATGTTTCAGGCAGTTGGTTACCAAATGCAATTATCTTGTCCAAGACCGGCTTTTTAAGACTCTAGTAGACGAAAATACAGTCATTTTGACTAAATTTTTTATTTCAGACCTTTGTTGACCAAATGCAGTTATTTTGACTAAAAAGGGCTTTTTAGACACATGGAGACCAAAATAGAGTCATTTTGACCAAACAAATGTTTTCAGATCACTGGTAACGAAATGCAATTATCTTGTCTAAAACCGGCTTTTTAAGACTCTAAAAGACAAAAATAGTCATTTTGGCTAAAAAAGTTTTTCAGACCTTTGGTGACCAAATGCATTTATTTTGACTAAAATAGGCTTTTTAGACACTTGGAAATCAAAATAGAGTCATTTTGACCCAAACAAATGTTTCAGGCGATTGGTTAACAAATGCAATTATCTTGTCCAAAACCGGCTTTTTAAGACTCTAATAGACGAAAATATAGTCATTTTGACTAAATTTGTTTTCAGACCTTTGGTGACCAAATGCAGTTATTTTGACTAAAAAGGGCTTTTTACACACATGGAGACCAAAATAGAGTCATTTTGACCAAAAAAATGTTTTCAGATCACTGGTAACGAAATGCAATTATCTTGTCTAAAACCGGCTTTTTAAGACTCTAAAAGACAAAAATACAGTCATTTTGGCTAAAAAAAAAAAGGTTTTCAGACCTTTGGTGACCAAATGCATTTATTTTGACTAAAATAGGCTTTTTAGACACTTGGAGACCAAAATAGAGTCAGTTTGAACCCAAACAAATGTTTCAGGCGATTGGTTACCAAATGCAATTATCTTGTCAAAAACCGGCTTTTTAAGACTCTATTAGACGAAAATACAGTAATTTTGATTAAATTTTTATTTCAGAAATTTGGTGACCAAATATAGTTATTTTGACAAGAAATGGCTTTTTAGACACTTGGAGACCTAAATTGAGTAATTTTGACCAAAAACATTTTTTCAGGCCATTGGTTACCAAATGTTTATCTTTTTAAGACTCTAATAGACGAAAATACAATCATTTAAACTACATTTTTTTCAGACCTTTGGTTACCAAATACAGATATTTTGTCTAAAAGGGGCTTTTTAGACACTTGGAGACCAAAATAGAGTCATTTTGACCCAAACAAATGTTTCAGGAGATTGGTTACCAAATGCAATTATCTTGTCCAAAACCGGCTTTTTAAGACTCTAATAGACGAAAATACAATCATTTTGACTACATTTTTATTCACACCTTTGATGACCAAATGCAGTTATTTTGACTAAAAGGGGCTTTTTAGGCACTTGGAGACCAAGATAGAGTCATTTTGACCAAAAAAATGTTTTCAGATCACTGGTTACGAAATGCAATTATCTTGTCTAAAACCGGCTTTTTAAGATTCTAAAAGACAAAAATAGTCATTTTGGTTAAAAAAGTTTTTCAGACCTTTGGTGACCAAATGCAGTTATTTTGACTAAAAAAGGCTTTTTAGACACGTGGAGACCAAAATAGAGTCATTTTGACCAAATAAATGTTTTCAGATCATTGGTAACGAAATGCAATTATCTTGTCTAAAACTGGCTTTTTAAGATTCTAAAAGACAAAAATACAGTCATTTTGGCTGAAAAAGTTTTTCAGACCTTTGGTGACCAAACGAAGTTATTTTGACTAAAAAGGGCTTTTTAGACACTTGGAGACCTAAATAGAGTCATTTTGACCAAAAACATTTTTTCAGGCCATTGGTTACCAAATGTAGTTTATCTTGTCTAAAAGCAGTGTTTTAAGACTCTAAAAGATAAAAAATACAGTCATATTGGCTAAAAAAAGTTTTTCAGACCTTTGTGAACAAATGCAGTTATTTTAATCACCAAGCGTCTGAAAATTTTTTTTTTTTTTAGCCAAAATAACTGTATTTTTGTCTCTTAGAGTCTTAAAAAGCCGGTTTTAGACAAGATAATTGCATTTCGTTACCAGTGATCTGAAAACATTTGTTTGGGTCAAAATTACTCTATTTTGGTCTCCAAGTGTCTAAAAACCCTATTTTAGTCAAAATAAATGCATGTGTTCACCAAAGGTCTGAAAAACATTTTTAGCCAAAATGACTGTATTTTTGTCTTTTAGAGTCTTAAAAAAACGGTTTTAGACAAGATAATTGCATTTCGTTACCAGTGATATGAAAACATTTTTTTGGTCAAAATGACTCTATTTTGGTCTCCAAGTGCCTAAAAAGCCTCTTTTAGTCAAAATAACTGCATTTGGTCACCAAAGGTCTGAGAAAAAATTTAGTCAAAATGATTGTATTTTCTTCTATTAGAGTCTTAAAAAGCCGTTTTTGGACAAGATAATTGCATTTGGTAACCAATCGCTTGAAACATTTGTTTGGGTCAAAATGAGTCTATTTTGGTCTCCAAGTGTCTAAAATCCTTTTTTTAGTCAAAATAAATGCATTTTGTTCACCAAAGGTCTGAAAACCTTTTTTAGCCAAAATGACTGTATTTTTGTCTTTTAGAGTCTTAAAAAGCCGGTTTTAGACAACATAATTGCATTTCGTTCCCAGTGATCTGAAAACATTTTTTTGGTCAAAATGATTCTATTTTGGCCTCCAAGTGTCTAAAAATCCTTTTTTAGTCAAAATAACTGCATTTGGTCACCAAAGGTCTGAAAAACCTTTTTAGCCAAAATGACTGTATTTTTGTCTTTTAGAGTCTTAAAAAGCCGGTTTTAGACAAGATAATTGCATTTCGTAACCAGTGATCTGAAAAAATTTTTTTGGTCAAAAATACTATATTTTGGTCTCCAAGTGTCTAAAAAGCCTTTTTTAGTCAAAATAATTGCATTTGGTCACCAAAAGTCTGAAAAACCTTTTTAGCCAAAATGACTGTATTTTTGTCTTTTAGAGTCTTAAAATGCCGGTTTTAGACAAGATAATTGCATTTCGTTACCAGTGATATGAAAACATTTTTTTGGTCAAAATGACTCTATTTTGGTCTCCAAGTGTCTAAAAACCCTATTTTAGTCAAAATAAATGCATGTGTTCACCAAAGGTCTGAAAAACCTTTTTAGCCAAAATGACTGTATTTTTGTCTTTTAGAGTCTTAAAAAGCCGGTTTTAGACAAGATAATTGCATTTCGTAACCAGTGATCTGAAAACATTTTTTTGGTCAAAATGATTCTATTTTGGTCTCCAAGTGTCTAAAAAGCCTTTTTTTAGTCAAAATAATTGCATTTGGTCACCAAAGGTCTGAAAAACTTTTTTAGCCAAAATGACTATTTTTGTCTTTTAGAGTCTTAAAAAGCCTGTTTTAGACAAGATAATTGCATTTCGTTACCAGTGATATGAAAACATTTTTTTGGTCTAAATGACACTATTTTGGTCTCAAGGTGCCTAAAAAGCCTCTTTTAGTCAAAATAACTGCATTTGGTCACCAAAGGTCTGAGAAAAAATTTAGTCAAAATGATTGTATTTTCTTCTATAAGAGTCTTAAAAAGCCGGTTTTGGACAAGATAATTGCATTTGGTAACCAATCGCCTGAAACATTTGTTTGGGTCAAAATGACTCTATTTTGGTCTCCAAGTGTCTAAAAACCCTATTTTAGTCAAAATAAATGCATGTGTTCACCAAAGGTCTGAAAAACCTTTTTAGCCAAAATGACTGTATTTTTGTCTTTTAGAGTCTTAAAAAGCCGGTTTTAGACAATATAATTGCATTTCGTAACCAGTGATCTGAGAACATTTTTTTTTGGTCAAAATGATTCTATTTTGGTCTCCAAGTGTCTAAAAAGCATTTTTTTAGTCAAAATAATTGCATTTGGTCACCAAAGGTCTGAAAAACTTTTTTAGCCCAAAATGACTATTTTTGTCTTTTAGAGTCTTAAAAATCCGGTTTTAGACAAGATAAATTGCATTTCGTTACCAGTGATATGAAAACATTTTTTTGGTCAAAATGACTCTATTTTGGTTTCCAAGTGCCTAAAAAGCCTCTTTTAGTCAAAATAACTGCATTTGGTCACCAAAGGTCTGAGAAAAAATTTAGTTAAAATGATTGTATTTTCTTCTATTAGAGTCTTAAAAAGCCGTTTTTGGACAAGATAATTGCATTTGGTAACCAATCGCTTGAAACATTTGTTTGGGTCAAAATGAGTCTATTTTGGTCTCCAAGTGTCTAAAATCCTTTTTTAGTCAAAATAAATGCATTTTGTTCATCAAAGGTCTGAAAACCTTTTTTAGCCAAAATGACTGTATTTTTGTCTTTTAGAGTCTTAAAAAGCCGGTTTTAGACAACATAATTGCATTTCGTTCCCAGTGATCTAAAAACATTTTTTTGGTAAAAATTACTCTATTTTGGTCTCCAAGTGTCTAAAAAGCCTTTTTTACTCAAAATAATTGCATTTGGTCACAAAAAGGTCTGAAAAACTTTTTTAGCCAAAATGACTATTTTTGTCTTTTAGAGTCTTAAAAAGCCGGTTTTAGACAAGATAATTGCATTTCGTTACCAGTGATATGAAAACATTTTTTTGGTCAAAATGACTCTATTTTGGTCTCAAGGTGCCTAAAAAGCCTCTTTCAGTCAAAATAACTGCATTTGTTCACCAAAGGTCTGAGAAAAAATTTAGTCAAAATGATTGTATTTTCTTCTATTAGAGTCTTAAAAAGCCGGTTTTGGACAAGATAATTACATTTGGTAACCAATCGCCTGAAACATTTGTTTGGGTCAAAATGACTCTATTTTGGTCTCCAAGTGTCTAAAAACCCTATTTTAGTCAAAATAAATGCATGTGTTCACCAAAGGTCTGAAAAACATTTTTAGCCAAAATGACTGTATTTTTGTCTTTTAGAATCTTAAAAAGCCGGTTTTAGACAAGATAATTGCATTTCGTAACCAGTGATCTGAAAATATTTTTTTGGTCAAAATGATTCTATTTTGGCCTCAAAGTGTCTAAAAATCCTTTTTTAGTCAAAATAACTGCATTTGGTCACCAAAGGTCTGAAAAACCTTTTTAGCCAAAATTACTGTATTTTTGTCTTTTAGAGTCTTAAAAAGCCGGTTTTAGACAAGATAATTGCATTTCGTAACCAGTGATCTGAAAATTTTTTTTTGGTCAAAAATACTCTATTTTGGTCTCCAAGTATCTAAAAAGCCTATTTTAGTCAAAATAATTGCATTTGGTCACCAAAGGTCTGAAAAACTTTTTTAGCCAAAATGACTGTATTTTTGTTTTTTAGAGTCTTAAAATGCCGGTTTTAGACAAGATAATTGCATTTCGTAAGCAGTGATCTGAAAACATTTGTTTGGGTCAAAATTACTCTATTTTGGTCTCCAAGTGTCTAAAAACCCTATTTTAGTCAAAATAAATGCATGTGTTCACCAAAGGTCTGAAAAACATTTTTAGCCAAAATGACTGTATTTTTGTCTTTTAGAGTCTTAAAAAAACGGTTTTAGACAAGATAATTGCATTTCGTTACCAGTGATATGAAAACATTTTCTTGGTCAAAATGACTCTATTTTGGTCTCCAAGTGCCTAAAAAGCCTCTTTTAGTCAAAATAACTGCATTTGGTCACCAAAGGTCTGAGAAAAAATTTAGTCAAAATGATTGTATTTTCTTCTATTAGAGTCTTAAAAAGCCGTTTTTGGACAAGATAATTGCATTTGGTAACCAATCGCTTGAAACATTTGTTTGGGTCAACATGAGTCTATTTTGGTCTCCAAGTGTCTAAAATCCTTTTTTAGTCAAAATAAATGCATTTTGTTCACCAAAGGTCTGAAAACCTTTTTTAGCCAAAATGACTGTATTTTTGTCTTTTAGAGTCTTAAAAAGCCGGTTTTAGACAACATAATTGCATTTCGTTCCCAGTGATCTGAAAACATTTTTTTGGTCAAAATGATTCTATTTTGGCCTCCAATTGTCTAAAAATCCTTTTTTAGTCAAAATAACTGCATTTGGTCACCAAAGGTCTGAAAAACATTTTTAGCCAAAATGACTGTATTTTTGTCTTTTAGAGTCTTAAAAAGCCGGTTTTAGACAAGATAATTGCATTTCGTAACCAGTGATCTGAAAAAATTTTTTTGGTCAAAAATACTATATTTTGGTCTCCAAGTGTCTAAAAAGCCTTTTTTAGTCAAAATAATTGCATTTGGTCACCAAAAGTCTGAAAAACCTTTTTAGCCAAAATGACTGTATTTTTGTCTTTTAGAGTCTTAAAATGCCGGTTTTAGACAAGATAATTGCATTTCGTTACCAGTGATATGAAAACATTTTTTTGGTCAAAATGACTCTATTTTGGTCTCCAAGTGTCTAAAAACCCTATTTTAGTCAAAATAAATGCATGTGTTCACCAAAGGTCTGAAAAACCTTTTTAGCCAAAATGACTGTATTTTTGTCTTTTAGAGTCTTAAAAAGCCTGTTTCAGACAAGATAATTGCATTTCGTTACCAGTGATATGAAAACATTTTTTTGGTCTAAATGACACTATTTTGGTCTCAAGGTGCCTAAAAAGCCTCTTTTAGTCAAAATAACTGCATTTGGTCACCAAAGGTCTGAGAAAAAATTTAGTCAAAATGATTGTATTTTCTTCTATAAGAGTCTTAAAAAGCCGGTTTTGGACAAGATAATTGCATTTGGTAACCAATCGCCTGAAACATTTGTTTGGGTCAAAATGACTCTATTTTGGTCTCCAAGTGTCTAAAAACCCTATTTTAGTCAAAATAAATGCATGTGTTCACCAAAGGTCTGAAAAACCTTTTTAGCCAAAATGACTGTATTTTTGTCTTTTAGAGTCTTAAAAAGCCGGTTTTAGACAAGATAATTGCATTTCGTAACCAGTGATCTGAGAACATTTTTTTTGGTCAAAATGATTCTATTTTGGTCTCCAAGTGTCTAAAAAGCCTTTTTTACTCAAAATAATTGCATTTGGTCACCAAAGGTCTGAAAAACTTTTTTAGCCCAAAATGACTATTTTTGTCTTTTAGAGTCTTAAAAATCCGGTTTTAGACAAGATAAATTGCATTTCGTTACCAGTGATATGAAAACATTTTTTTGGTCAAAATGACTCTATTTTGGTTTCCAAGTGCCTAAAAAGCCTCTTTTAGTCAAAATAACTGCATTTGGTCACCAAAGGTCTGAGAAAAAATTTAGTCAAAATGATTGTATTTTCTTCTATTAGAGTCTTAAAAAGCCGTTTTTGGACAAGATAATTGCATTTGGTAACCAATCGCTTGAAACATTTGTTTGGGTCAAAATGAGTCTATTTTGGTCTCCAAGTGTCTAAAATCCTTTTTTAGTCAAAATAAATGCCTTTTGTTCACCAAAGGTCTGAAAACCTTTTTTAGCCAAAATGACTGTATTTTTGTCTTTTAGAGTCTTAAAAAGCCGGTTTTAGACAACATAATTGCATTTCGTTCCCAGTGATCTAAAAACATTTTTTTGGTAAAAATTACTCTATTTTGGTCTCCAAGTGTCTAAAAAGCCTATTTTACTCAAAATAATTGCATTTGGTCACAAAAAGGTCTGAAAAACTTTTTTAGCCAAAATGACTATTTTTGTCTTTTAGAGTCTTAAAAAGCCGGTTTTAGACAAGATAATTGCATTTCGTTACCAGTGATATGAAAACATTTTTTTGGTCAAAATGACTCTATTTTGGTCTCAAGGTGCCTAAAAAGCCTCTTTCAGTCAAAATAACTGCATTTGTTCACCAAAGGTCTGAGAAAAAATTTAGTCAAAATGATTGTATTTTCTTCTATTAGAGTCTTAAAAAGCCGGTTTTGGACAAGATAATTACATTTGGTAACCAGTCGCCTGAAACATTTGTTTGGGTCAAAATGACTCTATTTTGGTCTCCAAGTGTCTAAAAACCCTATTTTAGTCAAAATAAATGCATGTGTTCACCAAAGGTCTGAAAAACATTTTTAGCCAAAATGACTGTATTTTTGTCTTTTAGAATCTTAAAAAGCCGGTTTTAGACAAGATAATTGCATTTCGTAACCAGTGATCTGAAAATATTTTTTTGGTCAAAATGATTCTATTTTGGCCTCCAAGTGTCTAAAAATCCTTTTTTAGTCAAAATAACTGCATTTGGTCACCAAAGGTCTGAAAAACCTTTTTAGCCAAAATTACTGTATTTTTGTCTTTTAGAGTCTTAAAAAGCCGGTTTTAGACAAGATAATTGCATTTCGTAACAAGTGATCTGAAAAAATTTTTTTGGTCAAAAATACTCTATTTTGGTCTCCAAGTGTCTAAAAAGCCTATTTTAGTCAAAATAATTGCATTTGGTCACCAAAGGTCTGAAAAACTTTTTTAGCCAAAATGACTGTATTTTTGTTTTTTAGAGTCTTAAAATGCCGGTTTTAGACAAGATAATTGCATTTCGTAAGCAGTGATCTGAAAACATTTTTTTGGTCAAAATGATTCTATTTTGGTCTCCAAGTGTCTAAAAATCCTTTTTTAGTCAAAATAACTGCATTTGGTCACCAAAGGTCTGAAAAACCTTATTAGCTAAAATGACTGTATTTTTGTCTTTTAGAGTCTTAAAAAGCCGGTTTTTGACAAGATAATTGCATTTCGTTACCAGTGATATGAAAACATTTTTTTGGTCAAAATGACTCTATTTTGGTTTCCAAGTGCCTAAAAAGCCTCTTTTAGTCAAAATAACTGCATTTGGTCACCAAAGGTCTGAGAAAAAATTTAGTCAAAATGATTGTATTTTCTTCTATTAGAGTCTTAAAAAGCCGGTTTTGGACAAGATAATTGCATTTGGTAACCTATCGCCTGAAACATTTGTTTGGGTCAAAATGACTCTATTTCGGTCTCCAAGTGTCTAAAAACCCTATTTTAGTCAAAATAAATGCATGTGTTCAACAAAGGTCTGAAAACCTTTTTTAGCCAAAATGACTGTATTTTTGTCTTTTAGAGTCTTAAAAAGCCGGTTTTAGACAACATAATTGCATTTCGTTCCCAGTGATCTGAAAACATTTTTTTGGTCAAAATGATTCTATTTTGGCCTCCAAGTGTCTAAAAATCCTTTTTTAGTCAAAATAACTGCATTTGGTCACCAAAGGTCTGAAAAACCTTTTTAGCCAAAATGACTGTATTTTTGTCTTTTAGAGTCTTAAAAAGCCGGTTTTAGACAAGATAATTGCATTTCGTAACCAGTGATCTGAAAACATTTTTTTGGTCAAAATGATTCTATTTTGGTCTCCAAGTGTCTAAAAAGCCTTTTTTTTAGTCAAAATAATTGCATTTGGTCACCAAAGGTCTGAAAAACTTTTTTTTAGCCAAAATGACTATTTTTGTCTTTTAGAGTCTTAAAAAGCCTGTTTTAGACAAGATAATTGCATTTCGTTACCAGTGATATGAAAACATTTTTTTGGTCTAAATGACACTATTTTGGTCTCAAGGTGCCTAAAAAGCCTCTTTTAGTAAAAATAACTGCATTTGGTCACCAAAGGTCTGAGAAAAAATTTAGTCAAAATGATTGTATTTTCTTCTATAAGAGTCTTAAAAAGCCGGTTTTGGACAAGATAATTGCATTTGGTAACCAATCGCCTGAAACATTTGTTTGGGTCAAAATGACTCTATTTTGGTCTCCAAGTGTCTAAAAACCCTATTTTAGTCAAAATAAATGCATGTGTTCACCAAAGGTCTGAAAAACCTTTTTAGCCAAAATGACTGTATTTTTGTCTTTTAGAGTCTTAAAAAGCCGGTTTTAGACAAGATAATTGCATTTCGTAACCAGTGATCTGAGAACATTTTTTTTTGGTCAAAATGATTCTATTTTGGTCTCCAAGTGTCTAAAAAGCCTTTTTTTAGTCAAAATAATTGCATTTGGTCACCAAAGGTCTGAAAAACTTTTTTAGCCCAAAATGACTATTTTTGTCTTTTAGAGTCTTAAAAATCCGGTTTTAGACAAGATAAATTGCATTTCGTTACCAGTGATATGAAAACATTTTTTGGTCAAAATGACTCTATTTTGGTTTCCAAGTGCCTAAAAAGCCTCTTTTAGTCAAAATAACTGCATTTGGTCACCAAAGGTCTGAGAAAAAATTTAGTCAAAATGATTGTATTTTCTTCTATTAGAGTCTTAAAAAGCCGTTTTTGGACAAGATAATTGCATTTGGTAACCAATCGCTTGAAACATTTGTTTGGGTCAAAATGAGTCTATTTTGGTCTCCAAGTGTCTAAAATCCTTTTTTAGTCAAAATAAATGCATTTTGTTCACCAAAGGTCTGAAAACCTTTTTTAGCCAAAATGACTGTATTTTTGTCTTTTAGAGTCTTAAAAGCCGGTTTTAGACAACATAATTGCATTTCGTTCCCAGTGATCTAAAAACATTTTTTTTGGTAAAAATTACTCTATTTTGGTCTCCAAGTGTCTAAAAAGCCTTTTTTACTCAAAATAATTGCATTTGGTCACAAAAAGGTCTGAAAAACTTTTTTAGCCAAAATGACTGTATTTTTGCTTTTTAGAGTCTTAAAATGCCGGTTTTAGACAAGATAATTGCATTTCGTAAGCAGTGATCTGAAAACATTTTTTTGGTCAAAATGATTCTATTTTGGTCTCCAAGTGTCTAAAAATCCTTTTTTAGTCAAAATAACTGCATTTGGTCACCAAAGGTCTGAAAAACCTTATTAGCTAAAATGACTGTATTTTTGTCTTTTAGAGTCTTAAAAAGCCGGTTTTTGACAAGATAATTGCATTTCGTTACCAGTGATCTGAAAAAATTTTTTTGGTCAAAAATACTCTATTTTGGTCTCCAAGTGTCTAAAAAGCCTATTTTAGTCAAAATAATTGCATTTGGTCACCAAAGGTCTGAAAAACTTTTTTAGCCAAAATGACTGTATTTTTGTTTTTTAGAGTCTTAAAATGCCGGTTTTAGACAAGATAATTGCATTTCGTAAGCAGTGATCTGAAAACATTTTTTTGGTCAAAATGATTCTATTTTGGTCTCCAAGTGTCTAAAAATCCTTTTTTAGTCAAAATAACTGCATTTGGTCACCAAAGGTCTGAAAAACCTTATTAGCTAAAATGACTGTATTTTTGTCTTTTAGAGTCTTAAAAAGCCGGTTTTTGACAAGATAATTGCATTTCGTTACCAGTGATATGAAAACATTTTTTTGGTCAAAATGACTCTATTTTGGTTTCCAAGTGCCTAAAAAGCCTCTTTTAGTCAAAATAACTGCATTTGGTCACCAAAGGTCTGAGAAAAAATTTAGTCAAAATGATTGTATTTTCTTCTATTAGAGTCTTAAAAAGCCGGTTTTGGACAAGATAATTGCATTTGGTAACCTATCGCCTGAAACATTTGTTTGGGTCAAAATGACTCTATTTCGGTCTCCAAGTGTCTAAAAACCCTATTTTAGTCAAAATAAATGCATGTGTTCAACAAAGGTCTGAAAACCTTTTTTAGCCAAAATGACTGTATTTTTGTCTTTTAGAGTCTTAAAAAGCCGGTTTTAGACAACATAATTGCATTTCGTTCCCAGTGATCTGAAAACATTTTTTTGGTCAAAATGATTCTATTTTGGCCTCCAAGTGTCTAAAAATCCTTTTTTAGTCAAAATAACTGCA
Source organism: Pelophylax lessonae (assembly GCF_965119305.1). NCBI lineage: Eukaryota > Metazoa > Chordata > Amphibia > Anura > Ranidae > Pelophylax > Pelophylax lessonae. Next base: position 107,494 of record NW_028119923.1, on the reverse strand, counting down.
TTTGGTCACCAAAGGTCTGAAAAACCTTTTTAGCCAAAATGACTGTATTTTTGTCTTTTAGAGTCTTAAAAAGCCGGTTTTAGACAAGATAATTGCATTTCGTAACCAGTGATCTGAAAACATTTTTTTGGTCAAAATGATTCTATTTTGGTCTCCAAGTGTCTAAAAAGCCTTTTTTTTAGTCAAAATAATTGCATTTGGTCACCAAAGGTCTGAAAAACTTTTTTTAGCCAAAATGACTATTTTTGTCTTTTAGAGTCTTAAAAAGCCTGTTTTAGACAAGATAATTGCATTTCGTTACCAGTGATATGAAAACATTTTTTTGGTCTAAATGACACTATTTTGGTCTCAAGGTGCCTAAAAAGCCTCTTTTAGTCAAAATAACTGCATTTGGTCACCAAAGGTCTGAGAAAAAATTTAGTCAAAATGATTGTATTTTCTTCTATAAGAGTCTTAAAAAGCCGGTTTTGGACAAGATAATTGCATTTGGTAACCAATCGCCTGAAACATTTGTTTGGGTCAAAATGACTCTATTTTGGTCTCCAAGTGTCTAAAAACCCTATTTTAGTCAAAATAAATGCATGTGTTCACCAAAGGTCTGAAAAACCTTTTTAGCCAAAATGACTGTATTTTTGTTTTTTAGAGTCTTAAAATGCCGGTTTTAGACAAGATAATTGCATTTCGTAAGCAGTGATCTGAAAACATTTTTTTGGTCAAAATGATTCTATTTTGGTCTCCAAGTGTCTAAAAATCCTTTTTTAGTCAAAATAACTGCATTTGGTCACCAAAGGTCTGAAAAACCTTATTAGCTAAAATGACTGTATTTTTGTCTTTTAGAGTCTTAAAAAGCCGGTTTTTGACAAGATAATTGCATTTCGTTACCAGTGATCTGAAAAAATTTTTTTGGTCAAAAATACTCTATTTTGGTCTCCAAGTGTCTAAAAAGCCTATTTTAGTCAAAATAATTGCATTTGGTCACCAAAGGTCTGAAAAACTTTTTTAGCCAAAATGACTGTATTTTTGTTTTTTAGAGTCTTAAAATGCCGGTTTTAGACAAGATAATTGCATTTCGTAAGCAGTGATCTGAAAACATTTTTTTGGTCAAAATGATTCTATTTTGGTCTCCAAGTGTCTAAAAATCCTTTTTTAGTCAAAATAACTGCATTTGGTCACCAAAGGTCTGAAAAACCTTATTAGCTAAAATGACTGTATTTTTGTCTTTTAGAGTCTTAAAAAGCCGGTTTTTGACAAGATAATTGCATTTCGTTACCAGTGATATGAAAACATTTTTTTGGTCAAAATGACTTTATTTTGGTTTCCAAGTGCCTAAAAAGCCTCTTTTAGTCAAAATAACTGCATTTGGTCACCAAAGGTCTGAGAAAAAATTTAGTCAAAATGATTGTATTTTCTTCTATTAGAGTCTTAAAAAGCCGGTTTTGGACAAGATAATTGCATTTGGTAACCTATCGCCTGAAACATTTGTTTGGGTCAAAATGACTCTATTTCGGTCTCCAAGTGTCTAAAAACCCTATTTTAGTCAAAATAAATGCATGTGTTCAACAAAGGTCTGAAAACCTTTTTTAGCCAAAATGACTGTATTTTTGTCTTTTAGAGTCTTAAAAAGCCGGTTTTAGACAACATAATTGCATTTCGTTCCCAGTGATCTGAAAACATTTTTTTGGTCAAAATGATTCTATTTTGGCCTCCAAGTGTCTAAAAATCCTTTTTTAGTCAAAATAACTGCATTTGGTCACCAAAGGTCTGAAAAACCTTTTTAGCCAAAATGACTGTATTTTTGTCTTTTAGAGTCTTAAAAAGCCGGTTTTAGACAAGATAATTGCATTTCGTAACCAGTGATCTGAAAACATTTTTTTGGTCAAAATGATTCTATTTTGGTCTCCAAGTGTCTAAAAAGCCTTTTTTTTAGTCAAAATAATTGCATTTGGTCACCAAAGGTCTGAAAAACTTTTTTTAGCCAAAATGACTATTTTTGTCTTTTAGAGTCTTAAAAAGCCTGTTTTAGACAAGATAATTGCATTTCGTTACCAGTGATATGAAAACATTTTTTTGGTCTAAATGACACTATTTTGGTCTCAAGGTGCCTAAAAAGCCTCTTTTAGTCAAAATAACTGCATTTGGTCACCAAAGGTCTGAGAAAAAATTTAGTCAAAATGATTGTATTTTCTTCTATAAGAGTCTTAAAAAGCCGGTTTTGGACAAGATAATTGCATTTGGTAACCAATCGCCTGAAACATTTGTTTGGGTCAAAATGACTCTATTTTGGTCTCCAAGTGTCTAAAAACCCTATTTTAGTCAAAATAAATGCATGTGTTCACCAAAGGTCTGAAAAACCTTTTTAGCCAAAATGACTGTATTTTTGTCTTTTAGAGTCTTAAAAAGCCGGTTTTAGACAAGATAATTGCATTTCGTAACCAGTGATCTGAGAACATTTTTTTTTGGTCAAAATGATTCTATTTTGGTCTCCAAGTGTCTAAAAAGCCTTTTTTTAGTCAAAATAATTGCATTTGGTCACCAAAGGTCTGAAAAACTTTTTTAGCCCAAAATGACTATTTTTGTCTTTTAGAGTCTTAAAAATCCGGTTTTAGACAAGATAAATTGCATTTCGTTACCAGTGATATGAAAACATTTTTTTGGTCAAAATGACTCTATTTTGGTTTCCAAGTGCCTAAAAAGCCTCTTTTAGTCAAAATAACTGCATTTGGTCACCAAAGGTCTGAGAAAAAATTTAGTCAAAATGATTGTATTTTCTTCTATTAGAGTCTTAAAAAGCCGTTTTTGGACAAGATAATTGCATTTGGTAACCAATCGCTTGAAACATTTGTTTGGGTCAAAATGAGTCTATTTTGGTCTCCAAGTGTCTAAAATCCTTTTTTAGTCAAAATAAATGCATTTTGTTCACCAAAGGTCTGAAAACCTTTTTTAGCCAAAATGACTGTATTTTTGTCTTTTAGAGTCTTAAAAAGCCGGTTTTAGACAACATAATTGCATTTCGTTCCCAGTGATCTAAAAACATTTTTTTGGTAAAAATTACTCTATTTTGGTCTCCAAGTGTCTAAAAAGCCTTTTTTACTCAAAATAATTGCATTTGGTCACAAAAAGGTCTGAAAAACTTTTTTAGCCAAAATGACTATTTTTGTCTTTTAGAGTCTTAAAAAGCCGGTTTTAGACAAGATAATTGCATTTCGTTACCAGTAATATGAAAACATTTTTTTGGTCAAAATGACTCTATTTTGGTCTCAAGGTGCCTAAAAAGCCTCTTTCAGTCAAAATAACTGCATTTGTTCACCAAAGGTCTGAGAAAAAATTTAGTCAAAATGATTGTATTTTCTTCTATTAGAGTCTTAAAAAGCCGGTTTTGGACAAGATAATTACATTTGGTAACCAATCGCCTGAAACATTTGTTTGGGTCAAAATGACTCTATTTTGGTCTCCAAGTGTCTAAAAACCCTATTTTAGTCAAAATAAATGCATGTGTTCACCAAAGGTCTGAAAAACATTTTTAGCCAAAATGACTGTATTTTTGTCTTTTAGAATCTTAAAAAGCCGGTTTTAGACAAGATAATTGCATTTCGTAACCAGTGATCTGAAAATATTTTTTTGGTCAAAATGATTCTATTTTGGCCTCCAAGTGTCTAAAAATCCTTTTTTAGTCAAAATAACTGCATTTGGTCACCAAAGGTCTGAAAAACCTTTTTAGCCAAAATTACTGTATTTTTGTCTTTTAGAGTCTTAAAAAGCCGGTTTTAGACAAGATAATTGCATTTCGTAACCAGTGATCTGAAAAATTTTTTTTGGTCAAAAATACTCTATTTTGGTCTCCAAGTGTCTAAAAAGCCTATTTTAGTCAAAATAATTGCATTTGGTCACCAAAGGTCTGAAAAACTTTTTTAGCCAAAATGACTGTATTTTTGTTTTTTAGAGTCTTAAAATGCCGGTTTTAGACAAGATAATTGCATTTCGTAAGCAGTGATCTGAAAACATTTTTTTGGTCAAAATGATTCTATTTTGGTCTCCAAGTGTCTAAAAATCCTTTTTTAGTCAAAATAACTGCATTTGGTCACCAAAGGTCTGAAAAACCTTATTAGCTAAAATGACTGTATTTTTGTCTTTTAGAGTCTTAAAAAGCCGGTTTTTGACAAGATAATTGCATTTCGTTACCAGTGATATGAAAACATTTTTTTGGTCAAAATGACTCTATTTTGGTTTCCAAGTGCCTAAAAAGCCTCTTATAGTCAAAATAACTGCATTTGGTCACCAAAGGTCTGAGAAAAAATTTAGTCAAAATGATTGTATTTTCTTCTATTAGAGTCTTAAAAAGCCGGTTTTGGACAAGATAATTGCATTTGGTAACCTATCGCCTGAAACATTTGTTTGGGTCAAAATGACTCTATTTCGGTCTCCAAGTGTCTAAAAACCCTATTTTAGTCAAAATAAATGCATGTGTTCAACAAAGGTCTGAAAACCTTTTTTAGCCAAAATGACTGTATTTTTGTCTTTTAGAGTCTTAAAAAGCCGGTTTTAGACAAGATAATTGCATTTCGTTACCAGTGATATGAAAACATTTTTTTGGTCAAAATGACTCTATTTTGGTCTCAAGGTGCCTAAAAAGCCTCTTTCAGTCAAAATAAATGCATGTGTTCACCAAAGGTCTGAAAAACATTTTTAGCCAAAATGACTGTATTTTTGTCTTTTAGAATCTTAAAAAGCCGGTTTTAGACAAGATAATTGCATTTCGTAACCAGTGATCTGAAAATATTTTTTTGGTCAAAATGATTCTATTTTGGCCTCCAAGTGTCTAAAAATCCTTTTTTAGTCAAAATAACTGCATTTGGTCACCAAAGGTCTGAAAAACCTTTTTAGCCAAAATGACTGTATTTTTGTCTTTTAGAATCTTAAAAAGCCGGTTTTTGACAAGATAATTGCATTTCGTTACCAGTGATATGAAAACATTTTTTTGGTCAAAATGACTCTATTTTGGTTTCCAAGTGCCTAAAAAGCCTCTTTTAGTCAAAATAACTGCATTTGGTCACCAAAGGTCTGAGAAAAAATTTAGTCAAAATGATTGTATTTTCTTCTATTAGAGTCTTAAAAAGCCGGTTTTGGACAAGATAATTGCATTTGGTAACCTATCGCCTGAAACATTTGTTTGGGTCAAAATGACTCTATTTCGGTCTCCAAGTGTCTAAAAACCCTATTTTAGTCAAAATAAATGCATGTGTTCAACAAAGGTCTGAAAACCTTTTTTAGCCAAAATGACTGTATTTTTGTCTTTTAGAGTCTTAAAAAGCCGGTTTTAGACAACATAATTGCATTTCGTTCCCAGTGATCTGAAAACATTTTTTTGGTCAAAATGATTCTATTTTGGCCTCCAAGTGTCTAAAAATCCTTTTTTAGTCAAAATAACTGCATTTGGTCACCAAAGGTCTGAAAAACCTTTTTAGCCAAAATGACTGTATTTTTGTCTTTTAGAGTCTTAAAAAGCCGGTTTTAGACAAGATAATTGCATTTCGTAACCAGTGATCTGAAAACATTTTTTTGGTCAAAATGATTCTATTTTGGTCTCCAAGTGTCTAAAAAGCCTTTTTTTTAGTCAAAATAATTGCATTTTGTCACCAAAGGTCTGAAAAACTTTTTTTAGCCAAAATGACTATTTTTGTCTTTTAGAGTCTTAAAAAGCCTGTTTTAGACAAGATAATTGCATTTCGTTACCAGTGATATGAAAACATTTTTTTGGTCTAAATGACACTATTTTGGTCTCAAGGTGCCTAAAAAGCCTCTTTTAGTAAAAATAACTGCATTTGGTCACCAAAGGTCTGAGAAAAAATTTAGTCAAAATGATTGTATTTTCTTCTATAAGAGTCTTAAAAAGCCGGTTTTGGACAAGATAATTGCATTTGGTAACCAATCGCCTGAAACATTTGTTTGGGTCAAAATGACTCTATTTTGGTCTCCAAGTGTCTAAAAACCCTATTTTAGTCAAAATAAATGCATGTGTTCACCAAAGGTCTGAAAAACCTTTTTAGCCAAAATGACTGTATTTTTGTCTTTTAGAGTCTTAAAAAGCCGGTTTTAGACAAGATAATTGCATTTCGTAACCAGTGATCTGAGAACATTTTTTTTTGGTCAAAATGATTCTATTTTGGTCTCCAAGTGTCTAAAAAGCCTTTTTTTAGTCAAAATAATTGCATTTGGTCACCAAAGGTCTGAAAAACTTTTTTAGCCCAAAATGACTATTTTTGTCTTTTAGAGTCTTAAAAATCCGGTTTTAGACAAGATAAATTGCATTTCGTTACCAGTGATATGAAAACATTTTTTTGGTCAAAATGACTCTATTTTGGTTTCCAAGTGCCTAAAAAGCCTCTTTTAGTCAAAATAACTGCATTTGGTCACCAAAGGTCTGAGAAAAAATTTAGTCAAAATGATTGTATTTTCTTCTATTAGAGTCTTAAAAAGCCGTTTTTGGACAAGATAATTGCATTTGGTAACCAATCGCTTGAAACATTTGTTTGGGTCAAAATGAGTCTATTTTGGTCTCCAAGTGTCTAAAATCCTTTTTTAGTCAAAATAAATGCATTTTGTTCACCAAAGGTCTGAAAACCTTTTTTAGCCAAAATGACTGTATTTTTGTCTTTTAGAGTCTTAAAAGCCGGTTTTAGACAACATAATTGCATTTCGTTCCCAGTGATCTAAAAACATTTTTTTTGGTAAAAATTACTCTATTTTGGTCTCCAAGTGTCTAAAAAGCCTTTTTTACTCAAAATAATTGCATTTGGTCACAAAAAGGTCTGAAAAACTTTTTTAGCCAAAATGACTGTATTTTTGCTTTTTAGAGTCTTAAAATGCCGGTTTTAGACAAGATAATTGCATTTCGTAAGCAGTGATCTGAAAACATTTTTTTGGTCAAAATGATTCTATTTTGGTCTCCAAGTGTCTAAAAATCCTTTTTTAGTCAAAATAACTGCATTTGGTCACCAAAGGTCTGAAAAACCTTATTAGCTAAAATGACTGTATTTTTGTCTTTTAGAGTCTTAAAAAGCCGGTTTTTGACAAGATAATTGCATTTCGTTACCAGTGATCTGAAAAAATTTTTTTGGTCAAAAATACTCTATTTTGGTCTCCAAGTGTCTAAAAAGCCTATTTTAGTCAAAATAATTGCATTTGGTCACCAAAGGTCTGAAAAACTTTTTTAGCCAAAATGACTGTATTTTTGTTTTTTAGAGTCTTAAAATGCCGGTTTTAGACAAGATAATTGCATTTCGTAAGCAGTGATCTGAAAACATTTTTTTGGTCAAAATGATTCTATTTTGGTCTCCAAGTGTCTAAAAATCCTTTTTTAGTCAAAATAACTGCATTTGGTCACCAAAGGTCTGAAAAACCTTATTAGCTAAAATGACTGTATTTTTGTCTTTTAGAGTCTTAAAAAGCCGGTTTTTGACAAGATAATTGCATTTCGTTACCAGTGATATGAAAACATTTTTTTGGTCAAAATGACTCTATTTTGGTTTCCAAGTGCCTAAAAAGCCTCTTTTAGTCAAAATAACTGCATTTGGTCACCAAAGGTCTGAGAAAAAATTTAGTCAAAATGATTGTATTTTCTTCTATTAGAGTCTTAAAAAGCCGGTTTTGGACAAGATAATTGCATTTGGTAACCTATCGCCTGAAACATTTGTTTGGGTCAAAATGACTCTATTTCGGTCTCCAAGTGTCTAAAAACCCTATTTTAGTCAAAATAAATGCATGTGTTCAACAAAGGTCTGAAAACCTTTTTTAGCCAAAATGACTGTATTTTTGTCTTTTAGAGTCTTAAAAAGCCGGTTTTAGACAACATAATTGCATTTCGTTCCCAGTGATCTGAAAACATTTTTTTGGTCAAAATGATTCTATTTTGGCCTCCAAGTGTCTAAAAATCCTTTTTTAGTCAAAATAACTGCATTTGGTCACCAAAGGTCTGAAAAACCTTTTTAGCCAAAATGACTGTATTTTTGTCTTTTAGAGTCTTAAAAAGCCGGTTTTAGACAAGATAATTGCATTTCGTAACCAGTGATCTGAAAACATTTTTTTGGTCAAAATGATTCTATTTTGGTCTCCAAGTGTCTAAAAAGCCTTTTTTTTAGTCAAAATAATTGCATTTGGTCACCAAAGGTCTGAAAAACTTTTTTTAGCCAAAATGACTATTTTTGTCTTTTAGAGTCTTAAAAAGCCTGTTTTAGACAAGATAATTGCATTTCGTTACCAGTGATATGAAAACATTTTTTTGGTCTAAATGACACTATTTTGGTCTCAAGGTGCCTAAAAAGCCTCTTTTAGTCAAAATAACTGCATTTGGTCACCAAAGGTCTGAGAAAAAATTTAGTCAAAATGATTGTATTTTCTTCTATAAGAGTCTTAAAAAGCCGGTTTTGGACAAGATAATTGCATTTGGTAACCAATCGCCTGAAACATTTGTTTGGGTCAAAATGACTCTATTTTGGTCTCCAAGTGTCTAAAAACCCTATTTTAGTCAAAATAAATGCATGTGTTCACCAAAGGTCTGAAAAACCTTTTTAGCCAAAATGACTGTATTTTTGTTTTTTAGAGTCTTAAAATGCCGGTTTTAGACAAGATAATTGCATTTCGTAAGCAGTGATCTGAAAACATTTTTTTGGTCAAAATGATTCTATTTTGGTCTCCAAGTGTCTAAAAATCCTTTTTTAGTCAAAATAACTGCATTTGGTCACCAAAGGTCTGAAAAACCTTATTAGCTAAAATGACTGTATTTTTGTCTTTTAGAGTCTTAAAAAGCCGGTTTTTGACAAGATAATTGCATTTCGTTACCAGTGATCTGAAAAAATTTTTTTGGTCAAAAATACTCTATTTTGGTCTCCAAGTGTCTAAAAAGCCTATTTTAGTCAAAATAATTGCATTTGGTCACCAAAGGTCTGAAAAACTTTTTTAGCCAAAATGACTGTATTTTTGTTTTTTAGAGTCTTAAAATGCCGGTTTTAGACAAGATAATTGCATTTCGTAAGCAGTGATCTGAAAACATTTTTTTGGTCAAAATGATTCTATTTTGGTCTCCAAGTGTCTAAAAATCCTTTTTTAGTCAAAATAACTGCATTTGGTCACCAAAGGTCTGAAAAACCTTATTAGCTAAAATGACTGTATTTTTGTCTTTTAGAGTCTTAAAAAGCCGGTTTTTGACAAGATAATTGCATTTCGTTACCAGTGATATGAAAACATTTTTTTGGTCAAAATGACTTTATTTTGGTTTCCAAGTGCCTAAAAAGCCTCTTTTAGTCAAAATAACTGCATTTGGTCACCAAAGGTCTGAGAAAAAATTTAGTCAAAATGATTGTATTTTCTTCTATTAGAGTCTTAAAAAGCCGGTTTTGGACAAGATAATTGCATTTGGTAACCTATCGCCTGAAACATTTGTTTGGGTCAAAATGACTCTATTTCGGTCTCCAAGTGTCTAAAAACCCTATTTTAGTCAAAATAAATGCATGTGTTCAACAAAGGTCTGAAAACCTTTTTTAGCCAAAATGACTGTATTTTTGTCTTTTAGAGTCTTAAAAAGCCGGTTTTAGACAACATAATTGCATTTCGTTCCCAGTGATCTGAAAACATTTTTTTGGTCAAAATGATTCTATTTTGGCCTCCAAGTGTCTAAAAATCCTTTTTTAGTCAAAATAACTGCATTTGGTCACCAAAGGTCTGAAAAACCTTTTTAGCCAAAATGACTGTATTTTTGTCTTTTAGAGTCTTAAAAAGCCGGTTTTAGACAAGATAATTGCATTTCGTAACCAGTGATCTGAAAACATTTTTTTGGTCAAAATGATTCTATTTTGGTCTCCAAGTGTCTAAAAAGCCTTTTTTTTAGTCAAAATAATTGCATTTGGTCACCAAAGGTCTGAAAAACTTTTTTTAGCCAAAATGACTATTTTTGTCTTTTAGAGTCTTAAAAAGCCTGTTTTAGACAAGATAATTGCATTTCGTTACCAGTGATATGAAAACATTTTTTTGGTCTAAATGACACTATTTTGGTCTCAAGGTGCCTAAAAAGCCTCTTTTAGTCAAAATAACTGCATTTGGTCACCAAAGGTCTGAGAAAAAATTTAGTCAAAATGATTGTATTTTCTTCTATAAGAGTCTTAAAAAGCCGGTTTTGGACAAGATAATTGCATTTGGTAACCAATCGCCTGAAACATTTGTTTGGGTCAAAATGACTCTATTTTGGTCTCCAAGTGTCTAAAAACCCTATTTTAGTCAAAATAAATGCATGTGTTCACCAAAGGTCTGAAAAACCTTTTTAGCCAAAATGACTGTATTTTTGTCTTTTAGAGTCTTAAAAAGCCGGTTTTAGACAAGATAATTGCATTTCGTAACCAGTGATCTGAGAACATTTTTTTTTGGTCAAAATGATTCTATTTTGGTCTCCAAGTGTCTAAAAAGCCTTTTTTTAGTCAAAATAATTGCATTTGGTCACCAAAGGTCTGAAAAACTTTTTTAGCCCAAAATGACTATTTTTGTCTTTTAGAGTCTTAAAAATCCGGTTTTAGACAAGATAAATTGCATTTCGTTACCAGTGATATGAAAACATTTTTTTGGTCAAAATGACTCTATTTTGGTTTCCAAGTGCCTAAAAAGCCTCTTTTAGTCAAAATAACTGCATTTGGTCACCAAAGGTCTGAGAAAAAATTTAGTCAAAATGATTGTATTTTCTTCTATTAGAGTCTTAAAAAGCCGTTTTTGGACAAGATAATTGCATTTGGTAACCAATCGCTTGAAACATTTGTTTGGGTCAAAATGAGTCTATTTTGGTCTCCAAGTGTCTAAAATCCTTTTTTAGTCAAAATAAATGCATTTTGTTCACCAAAGGTCTGAAAACCTTTTTTAGCCAAAATGACTGTATTTTTGTCTTTTAGAGTCTTAAAAAGCCGGTTTTAGACAACATAATTGCATTTCGTTCCCAGTGATCTAAAAACATTTTTTTGGTAAAAATTACTCTATTTTGGTCTCCAAGTGTCTAAAAAGCCTTTTTTACTCAAAATAATTGCATTTGGTCACAAAAAGGTCTGAAAAACTTTTTTAGCCAAAATGACTATTTTTGTCTTTTAGAGTCTTAAAAAGCCGGTTTTAGACAAGATAATTGCATTTCGTTACCAGTGATATGAAAACATTTTTTTGGTCAAAATGACTCTATTTTGGTCTCAAGGTGCCTAAAAAGCCTCTTTCAGTCAAAATAACTGCATTTGTTCACCAAAGGTCTGAGAAAAAATTTAGTCAAAATGATTGTATTTTCTTCTATTAGAGTCTTAAAAAGCCGGTTTTGGACAAGATAATTACATTTGGTAACCAATCGCCTGAAACATTTGTTTGGGTCAAAATGACTCTATTTTGGTCTCCAAGTGTCTAAAAACCCTATTTTAGTCAAAATAAATGCATGTGTTCACCAAAGGTCTGAAAAACATTTTTAGCCAAAATGACTGTATTTTTGTCTTTTAGAATCTTAAAAAGCCGGTTTTAGACAAGATAATTGCATTTCGTAACCAGTGATCTGAAAATATTTTTTTGGTCAAAATGATTCTATTTTGGCCTCCAAGTGTCTAAAAATCCTTTTTTAGTCAAAATAACTGCATTTGGTCACCAAAGGTCTGAAAAACCTTTTTAGCCAAAATTACTGTATTTTTGTCTTTTAGAGTCTTAAAAAGCCGGTTTTAGACAAGATAATTGCATTTCGTAACCAGTGATCTGAAAAATTTTTTTTGGTCAAAAATACTCTATTTTGGTCTCCAAGTGTCTAAAAAGCCTATTTTAGTCAAAATAATTGCATTTGGTCACCAAAGGTCTGAAAAACTTTTTTAGCCAAAATGACTGTATTTTTGTTTTTTAGAGTCTTAAAATGCCGGTTTTAGACAAGATAATTGCATTTCGTAAGCAGTGATCTGAAAACATTTTTTTGGTCAAAATGATTCTATTTTGGTCTCCAAGTGTCTAAAAATCCTTTTTTAGTCAAAATAACTGCATTTGGTCACCAAAGGTCTGAAAAACCTTATTAGCTAAAATGACTGTATTTTTGTCTTTTAGAGTCTTAAAAAGCCGGTTTTTGACAAGATAATTGCATTTCGTTACCAGTGATATGAAAACATTTTTTTGGTCAAAATGACTCTATTTTGGTTTCCAAGTGCCTAAAAAGCCTCTTATAGTCAAATTAACTGCATTTGGTCACCAAAGGTCTGAGAAAAAATTTAGTCAAAATGATTGTATTTTCTTCTATTAGAGTCTTAAAAAGCCGGTTTTGGACAAGATAATTGCATTTGGTAACCTATCGCCTGAAACATTTGTTTGGGTCAAAATGACTCTATTTCGGTCTCCAAGTGTCTAAAAACCCTATTTTAGTCAAAATAAATGCATGTGTTCAACAAAGGTCTGAAAACCTTTTTTAGCCAAAATGACTGTATTTTTGTCTTTTAGAGTCTTAAAAAGCCGGTTTTAGACAAGATAATTGCATTTCGTTACCAGTGATATGAAAACATTTTTTTGGTCAAAATGACTCTATTTTGGTCTCAAGGTGCCTAAAAAGCCTCTTTCAGTCAAAATAAATGCATGTGTTCACCAAAGGTCTGAAAAACATTTTTAGCCAAAATGACTGTATTTTTGTCTTTTAGAATCTTAAAAAGCCGGTTTTAGACAAGATAATTGCATTTCGTAACCAGTGATCTGAAAATATTTTTTTGGTCAAAATGATTCTATTTTGGCCTCCAAGTGTCTAAAAATCCTTTTTTAGTCAAAATAACTGCATTTGGTCACCAAAGGTCTGAAAAACCTTTTTAGCCAAAATGACTGTATTTTTGTCTTTTAGAATCTTAAAAAGCCGGTTTTTGACAAGATAATTGCATTTCGTTACCAGTGATATGAAAACATTTTTTTGGTCAAAATGACTCTATTTTGGTTTCCAAGTGCCTAAAAAGCCTCTTTTAGTCAAAATAACTGCATTTGGTCACCAAAGGTCTGAGAAAAAATTTAGTCAAAATGATTGTATTTTCTTCTATTAGAGTCTTAAAAAGCCGGTTTTGGACAAGATAATTGCATTTGGTAACCTATCGCCTGAAACATTTGTTTGGGTCAAAATGACTCTATTTCGGTCTCCAAGTGTCTAAAAACCCTATTTTAGTCAAAATAAATGCATGTGTTCAACAAAGGTCTGAAAACCTTTTTTAGCCAAAATGACTGTATTTTTGTCTTTTAGAGTCTTAAAAAGCCGGTTTTAGACAACATAATTGCATTTCGTTCCCAGTGATCTGAAAACATTTTTTTGGTCAAAATGATTCTATTTTGGCCTCCAAGTGTCTAAAAATCCTTTTTTAGTCAAAATAACTGCATTTGGTCACCAAAGGTCTGAAAAACCTTTTTAGCCAAAATGACTGTATTTTTGTCTTTTAGAGTCTTAAAAAGCCGGTTTTAGACAAGATAATTGCATTTCGTAACCAGTGATCTGAAAACATTTTTTTGGTCAAAATGATTCTATTTTGGTCTCCAAGTGTCTAAAAAGCCTTTTTTTTAGTCAAAATAATTGCATTTTGTCACCAAAGGTCTGAAAAACTTTTTTTAGCCAAAATGACTATTTTTGTCTTTTAGAGTCTTAAAAAGCCTGTTTTAGACAAGATAATTGCATTTCGTTACCAGTGATATGAAAACATTTTTTTGGTCTAAATGACACTATTTTGGTCTCAAGGTGCCTAAAAAGCCTCTTTTAGTCAAAATAACTGCATTTGGTCACCAAAGGTCTGAGAAAAAATTTAGTCAAAATGATTGTATTTTCTTCTATAAGAGTCTTAAAAAGCCGGTTTTGGACAAGATAATTGCATTTGGTAACCAATCGCCTGAAACATTTGTTTGGGTCAAAATGACTCTATTTTGGTCTCCAAGTGTCTAAAAACCATATTTTAGTCAAAATAAATGCATGTGTTCACCAAAGGTCTGAAAAACCTTTTTAGCCAAAATGACTGTATTTTTGTTTTTTAGAGTCTTAAAATGCCGGTTTTAGACAAGATAATTGCATTTCGTAAGCAGTGATCTGAAAACATTTTTTTGGTCAAAATGATTCTATTTTGGTCTCCAAGTGTCTAAAAATCCTTTTTTAGTCAAAATAACTGCATTTGGTCACCAAAGGTCTGAAAAACCTTATTAGCTAAAATGACTGTATTTTTGTCTTTTAGAGTCTTAAAAAGCCGGTTTTTGACAAGATAATTGCATTTCGTTACCAGTGATCTGAAAAAATTTTTTTGGTCAAAAATACTCTATTTTGGTCTCCAAGTGTCTAAAAAGCCTATTTTAGTCAAAATAATTGCATTTGGTCACCAAAGGTCTGAAAAACTTTTTTAGCCAAAATGACTGTATTTTTGTTTTTTAGAGTCTTAAAATGCCGGTTTTAGACAAGATAATTGCATTTCGTAAGCAGTGATCTGAAAACATTTTTTTGGTCAAAATGATTCTATTTTGGTCTCCAAGTGTCTAAAAATCCTTTTTTAGTCAAAATAACTGCATTTGGTCACCAAAGGTCTGAGAAAAAATTTAGTCAAAATGATTGTATTTTCTTCTATTAGAGTCTTAAAAAGCCGGTTTTGGACAAGATAATTGCATTTGGTAACCTATCGCCTGAAACATTTGTTTGGGTCAAAATGACTCTATTTCGGTCTCCAAGTGTCTAAAAACCCTATTTTAGTCAAAATAAATGCATGTGTTCAACAAAGGTCTGAAAACCTTTTTTAGCCAAAATGACTGTATTTTTGTCTTTTAGAGTCTTAAAAAGCCGGTTTTAGACAACATAATTGCATTTCGTTCCCAGTGATCTGAAAACATTTTTTTGGTCAAAATGATTCTATTTTGGCCTCCAAGTGTCTAAAAATCCTTTTTTAGTCAAAATAACTGCATTTGGTCACCAAAGGTCTGAAAAACATTTTTAGCCAAAATGACTGTATTTTTGTCTTTTAGAGTCTTAAAAAGCCGGTTTTAGACAAGATAATTGCATTTCGTAACCAGTGATCTGAAAACATTTTTTTGGTCAAAATGATTCTATTTTGGTCTCCAAGTGTCTAAAAAGCCTTTTTTTTAGTCAAAATAATTGCATTTGGTCACCAAAGGTCTGAAAAACTTTTTTTAGCCAAAATGACTATTTTTGTCTTTTAGAGTCTTAAAAAGCCTGTTTTAGACAAGATAATTGCATTTCGTTACCAGTGATATGAAAACATTTTTTTGGTCTAAATGACACTATTTTGGTCTCAAGGTGCCTAAAAAGCCTCTTTTAGTCAAAATAACTGCATTTGGTCACCAAAGGTCTGAGAAAAAATTTAGTCAAAATGATTGTATTTTCTTCTATAAGAGTCTTAAAAAGCCGGTTTTGGACAAGATAATTGCATTTGGTAACCAATCGCCTGAAACATTTGTTTGGGTCAAAATGACTCTATTTTGGTCTCCAAGTGTCTAAAAACCCTATTTTAGTCAAAATAAATGCATGTGTTCACCAAAGGTCTGAAAAACCTTTTTAGCCAAAATGACTGTATTTTTGTCTTTTAGAGTCTTAAAAAGCCGGTTTTAGACAAGATAATTGCATTTCGTAACCAGTGATCTGAGAACATTTTTTTTGGTCAAAATGATTCTATTTTGGTCTCCAAGTGTCTAAAAAGCCTTTTTTTAGTCAAAATAATTGCATTTGGTCACCAAAGGTCTGAAAAACTTTTTTAGCCCAAAATGACTATTTTTGTCTTTTAGAGTCTTAAAAATCCGGTTTTAGACAAGATAAATTGCATTTCGTTACCAGTGATATGAAAACATTTTTTTGGTCAAAATGACTCTATTTTGGTTTCCAAGTGCCTAAAAAGCCTCTTTTAGTCAAAATAACTGCATTTGGTCACCAAAGGTCTGAGAAAAAATTTAGTCAAAATGATTGTATTTTCTTCTATTAGAGTCTTAAAAAGCCGTTTTTGGACAAGATAATTGCATTTGGTAACCAATCGCTTGAAACATTTGTTTGGGTCAAAATGAGTCTATTTTGGTCTCCAAGTGTCTAAAATCCTTTTTTAGTCAAAATAAATGCATTTTGTTCACCAAAGGTCTGAAAACCTTTTTTAGCCAAAATGACTGTATTTTTGTCTTTTAGAGTCTTAAAAAGCCGGTTTTAGACAACATAATTGCATTTCGTTCCCAGTGATCTAAAAACATTTTTTTGGTAAAAATTACTCTATTTTGGTCTCCAAGTGTCTAAAAAGCCTTTTTTACTCAAAATAATTGCATTTGGTCACAAAAAGGTCTGAAAAACTTTTTTAGCCAAAATGACTATTTTTGTCTTTTAGAGTCTTAAAAAGCCGGTTTTAGACAAGATAATTGCATTTCGTTACCAGTGATATGAAAACATTTTTTTGGTCAAAATGACTCTATTTTGGTCTCAAGGTGCCTAAAAAGCCTCTTTCAGTCAAAATAACTGCATTTGTTCACCAAAGGTCTGAGAAAAAATTTAGTCAAAATGATTGTATTTTCTTCTATTAGAGTCTTAAAAAGCCGGTTTTGGACAAGATAATTACATTTGGTAACCAATCGCCTGAAACATTTGTTTGGGTCAAAATGACTCTATTTTGGTCTCCAAGTGTCTAAAAACCCTATTTTAGTCAAAATAAATGCATGTGTTCACCAAAGGTCTGAAAAACATTTTTAGCCAAAATGACTGTATTTTTGTCTTTTAGAATCTTAAAAAGCCGGTTTTAGACAAGATAATTGCATTTCGTAACCAGTGATCTGAAAATATTTTTTTGGTCAAAATGATTCTATTTTGGCCTCCAAGTGTCTAAAAATCCTTTTTTAGTCAAAATAACTGCATTTGGTCACCAAAGGTCTGAAAAACCTTTTTAGCCAAAATTACTGTATTTTTGTCTTTTAGAGTCTTAAAAAGCCGGTTTTAGACAAGATAATTGCATTTCGTAACCAGTGATCTGAAAAATTTTTTTTGGTCAAAAATACTCTATTTTGGTCTCCAAGTGTCTAAAAAGCCTATTTTAGTCAAAATAATTGCATTTGGTCACCAAAGGTCTGAAAAACTTTTTTAGCCAAAATGACTGTATTTTTGTTTTTTTAGAGTCTTAAAATGCCGGTTTTAGACAAGATAATTGCATTTCGTAAGCAGTGATCTGAAAACATTTTTTTGGTCAAAATGATTCTATTTTGGTCTCCAAGTGTCTAAAAATCCTTTTTTAGTCAAAATAACTGCATTTGGTCACCAAAGGTCTGAAAAACCTTATTAGCTAAAATGACTGTATTTTTGTCTTTTAGAGTCTTAAAAAGCCGGTTTTTGACAAGATAATTGCATTTCGTTACCAGTGATATGAAAACATTTTTTTGGTCAAAATGACTCTATTTTGGTTTCCAAGTGCCTAAAAAGCCTCTTATAGTCAAAATAACTGCATTTGGTCACCAAAGGTCTGAGAAAAAATTTAGTCAAAATGATTGTATTTTCTTCTATTAGAGTCTTAAAAAGCCGGTTTTGGACAAGATAATTGCATTTGGTAACCTATCGCCTGAAACATTTGTTTGGGTCAAAATGACTCTATTTCGGTCTCCAAGTGTCTAAAAACCCTATTTTAGTCAAAATAAATGCATGTGTTCAACAAAGGTCTGAAAACCTTTTTTAGCCAAAATGACTGTATTTTTGTCTTTTAGAGTCTTAAAAAGCCGGTTTTAGACAAGATAATTGCATTTCGTTACCAGTGATATGAAAACATTTTTTTGGTCAAAATGACTCTATTTTGGTCTCAAGGTGCCTAAAAAGCCTCTTTCAGTCAAAATAAATGCATGTGTTCACCAAAGGTCTGAAAAACATTTTTAGCCAAAATGACTGTATTTTTGTCTTTTAGAATCTTAAAAAGCCGGTTTTAGACAAGATAATTGCATTTCGTAACCAGTGATCTGAAAATATTTTTTTGGTCAAAATGATTCTATTTTGGCCTCCAAGTGTCTAAAAATCCTTTTTTAGTCAAAATAACTGCATTTGGTCACCAAAGGTCTGAAAAACCTTTTTAGCCAAAATTACTGTATTTTTGTCTTTTAGAGTCTTAAAAAGCCGGTTTTAGACAAGATAATTGCATTTCGTAACCAGTGATCTGAAAAATTTTTTTTGGTCAAAAATACTCTATTTTGGTCTCCAAGTGTCTAAAAAGCCTTTTTTAGTCAAAATAATTGCATTTGGTCACCAAAGGTCTGAAAAACTTTTTTAGCCAAAATGACTGTATTTTTGTCTTTTAGAGTCTTAAAATGCCGGTTTTAGACAAGATAATTGCATTTCGTAAGCAGTGATCTGAAAACATTTTTTTGGTCAAAATGATTCTATTTTGGTCTCCAAGTGTCTAAAATCCTTTTTTAGTCAAAATAACTGCATTTGGTCACCAAAGGTCTGAGAAAAAATTTAGTCAAAATGATTGTATTTTCTTCTATTAGAGTCTTAAAAAGCCGGTTTTGGACAAGATAATTGCATTTGGTAACCTATCGCCTGAAACATTTGTTTGGTTTAAAATGACTCTATTTCGGTCTCCAAGTGTCTAAAAACCCTATTTTAGTCAAAATAAATGCATGTGTTCAACAAAGGTCTGAAAACCTTTTTTAGCCAAAATGACTGTATTTTTGTCTTTTAGAGTCTTAAAAAGCCGGTTTTAGACAACATAATTGCATTTCGTTCCCAGTGATCTGAAAACATTTTTTTGGTCAAAATGATTCTATTTTGGCCTCCAAGTGTCTAAAAATCCTTTTTTAGTCAAAATAACTGCATTTGGTCACCAAAGGTCTGAAAAACCTTTTTAGCCAAAATTACTGTATTTTTGTCTTTTAGAGTCTTAAAAAGCCGGTTTTAGACAAGATAATTGCATTTCGTAACCAGTGATCTGAAAAATTTTTTTTGGTCAAAAATACTATATTTTGGTCTCCAAGTGTCTAAAAAGCCTTTTTTAGTCAAAATAAATGCTTGTGTTCACCAAAGGTCTGAAAAACCTTTTTAGCCAAAATGACTGTATTTTTGTCTTTTAGAGTCTTAAAAAGCCGGTTTTAGACAAGATAATTGCATTTCGTAACCAGTGATCTGAAAACATTTTTTTTGGTCAAAATGATTCTATTTTGGTCTCCAAGTGTCTAAAAAGCCTTTTTTTTAGTCAAAATAATTGCATTTGGTCACCAAAGGTCTGAAAAACTTTTTTAGCCAAAATGACTATTTTTGTCTTTTAGAGTCTTAAAAAGCCTGTTTTAGACAAGATAATTGCATTTCGTTACCAGTGATCTGAAAAATTTTTTTTGGTCAAAAATACTCTATTTTGGTCTTCAAGTGTCTAAAAAGCCTATTTTAGTCAAAATAATTGCATTTGGTCATTAAAGGTCTGAAAAACTTTTTTAGCCAAAATGACTGTATTTTTGTTTTTTTAGAGTCTTAAAATGCCGGTTTTAGACAAGATAATTGCATTTCGTAAGCAGTGATCTGAAAACATTTTTTTGGTCAAAATGATTCTATTTTGGTCTCCAAGTGTCTAAAAATCCTTTTTTAGTCAAAATAACTGCATTTGGTCACCAAAGGTCTGAAAAACCTTATTAGCTACAATGACTGTATTTTTGTCTTTTAGAGTCTTAAAAAGCCGGTTTTTGACAAGATAATTGCATTTCGTTACCAGTGATATGAAAACATTTTTTTGGTCAAAATGACTCTATTTTGGTTTCCAAGTGCCTAAAAAGCCTCTTTTAGTCAAAATAACTGCATTTGGTCACCAAAGGTCTGAGAAAAAATTTAGTCAAAATGATTGTATTTTCTTCTATTAGAGTCTAAAAAAGCCGGTTTTGGACAAGATAATTGCATTTGGTAACCTATCGCCTGAAACATTTGTTTGGGTCAAAATGACTCTATTTTGGTCTCCAAGTGTCTAAAAACCCTATTTTAGTCAAAATAAATGCATGTGTTCACCAAAGGTCTGAAAAACATATTTTAGCCAAAATGACTGTATTTTTGTCTTTTAGAGTCTTAAAAAGCCGGTTTTAGACAAGATAATTGCATTTCGTAACCAGTGATCTGAAAACATTTTTTTTGGTCAAAATGATTCTATTTTGGTCTCCAAGTGTCTAAAAATCCTTTTTAGTCAAAATAACTGCATTTGTACACCAAAGGTCTGAAAAACCTTTTTAGCCAAAATGACTGTATTTTTGTCTTTTAGAGTCTTAAAAAGCCGGTTTTAGACAAGATAATTGCATTTCGTAACCAGTGATCTGAAAATTTTTTTTGGTCAAAAATACTCTATTTTGGTCTCCAAGTGTCTAAAAAGCCTTTTTTAGTCAAAATAATTGCATTTGGTCACCAAAGGTCTGAAAAACTTTTTTTAGCCAAAATGACTGTATTTTTGTCTTTTAGAGTCTTAAAATGCCGGTTTTAGACAAGATAATTGCATTTCGTAAGCAGTGATCTGAAAACATTTTTTTGGTCAAAATGATTCTATTTTGGTCTCCAAGTGTCTAAAAATCCTATTTTAGTCAAAATAAATGCATGTGTTCACCAAAGGTCTGAAAAACATTTTTAGCCAAAATGACTGTATTTTTGTCTTTTAGAGTCTTAAAAAGCCGGTTTTAGACAAGATAATTGCATTTCGTAACCAGTGATCTGAAAAAATTTTTTTGGTCAAAAATACTCTATTTTGGTCTCCAAGTGTCTAAAAAGCCTTTTTTAGTCAAAATAATTGCATTTGGTCACCAAAGGTCTGAAAAACTTTTTTAGCCAAAATGACTGTATTTTTGTCTTTTAGAGTCTTAAAATGCCGGTTTTAGACAAGATAATTGCATTTCGTAAGCAGTGATCTGAAAACATTTTTTTGGTCAAAATGATTCTATTTTGGTCTCCAAGTGTCTAAAAATCCTTTTTTAGTCAAAATAACTGCATTTGGTCACCAAAGGTCTGAGAAAAAATTTAGTCAAAATGATTGTATTTTCTTCTATTAGAGTCTTAAAAAGCCGGTTTTGGACAAGATAATTGCATTTGGTAACCTATCGCCTGAAACATTTGTTTGGGTCAAAATGACTCTATTTCGGTCTCCAAGTGTCTAAAAACCCTATTTTAGTCAAAATAAATGCATGTGTTCAACAAAGGTCTGAAAACCTTTTTTAGCCAAAATGACTGTATTTTTGTCTTTTAGAGTCTTAAAAAGCCGGTTTTAGACAACATAATTGCATTTCGTTCCCAGTGATCTGAAAACATTTTTTTGGTCAAAATGATTCTATTTTGGCCTCCAAGTGTCTAAAAATCCTTTTTTAGTCAAAATAACTGCATTTGGTCACCAAAGGTCTGAAAAACCTTTTTAGCCAAAATGACTGTATTTTTGTCTTTTAGAGTCTTAAAAAGCCGGTTTTAGACAAGATAATTGCATTTCGTAACCAGTGATCTGAAAACATTTTTTTGGTCAAAATGATTCTATTTTGTTCTCCCAAGTGTCTAAAATGCCTTTTTTTTAGTCAAAATAATTGCATTTGGTCACCAAAGGTCTGAAAAACTTTTTTTAGCCAAAATGACTATTTTTGTCTTTTAGAGTCTTAAAAAGCCTGTTTTAGACAAGATAATTGCATTTCGTTACCAGTGATATGAAAACATTTTTTTGGTCTAAATGACACTATTTTGGTCTCAAGGTGCCTAAAAAGCCTCTTTTAGTCAAAATAACTGCATTTGGTCACCAAAGGTCTGAGAAAAAATTTAGTCAAAATGATTGTATTTTCTTCTATAAGAGTCTTAAAAAGCCGGTTTTGGACAAGATAATTGCATTTGGTAACCAATCGCCTGAAACATTTGTTTGGGTCAAAATGACTCTATTTTGGTCTCCAAGTGTCTAAAAACCCTATTTTAGTCAAAATAAATGCATGTGTTCACCAAAGGTCTGAAAAACCTTTTTAGCCAAAATGACTGTATTTTTGTCTTTTAGAGTCTTAAAAAGCCGGTTTTAGACAAGATAATTGCATTTCGTAACCAGTGATCTGAGAACATTTTTTTTTGGTCAAAATGATTCTATTTTGGTCTCCAAGTGTCTAAAAAAGCCTTTTTTTAGTCAAAATAATTGCATTTGGTCACCAAAGGTCTGAAAAACTTTTTTAGCCCAAAATGACTATTTTTGTCTTTTAGAGTCTTAAAAATCCGGTTTTAGACAAGATAAATTGCATTTCGTTACCAGTGATATGAAAACATTTTTTTGGTCAAAATGACTCTATTTTGGTTTCCAAGTGCCTAAAAAGCCTCTTTTAGTCAAAATAACTGCATTTGGTCACCAAAGGTCTGAGAAAAAATTTAGTCAAAATGATTGTATTTTCTTCTATTAGAGTCTTAAAAAGCCGTTTTTGGACAAGATAATTGCATTTGGTAACTAATCGCTTGAAACATTTGTTTGGGTCAAAATGACTCTATTTTGGTCTCCAAGTGTCTAAAAACCCTATTTTAGTCAAAATAAATGCATGTGTTCACCAAAGGTCTGAAAAACATTTTTAGCCAAAATGACTGTATTTTTGTCTTTTAGAGTCTTAAAAAGCCGGTTTTAGACAAGATAATTGCATTTCGTAACCAGTGATCTGAAAACATTTTTTTTGGTCAAAATGATTCTATTTTGGTCTCCAAGTGTCTAAAAATCCTTTTTTAGTCAAAATAACTGCATTTGTACACCAAAGGTCTGAAAAACCTTTTTAGCCAAAATTACTGTATTTTTGTCTTTTAGAGTCTTAAAAAGCCGGTTTTAGACAAGATAATTGCATTTCGTAACCAGTGATCTGAAAATTTTTTTTGGTCAAAAATACTCTATTTTGGTCTCCAAGTGTCTAAAAAGCCTTTTTTAGTCAAAATAATTGCATTTGGTCACCAAAGGTCTGAAAAACTTTTTTAGCCAAAATGACTGTATTTTTGTCTTTTAGAGTCTTAAAATGCCGGTTTTAGACAAGATAATTGCATTTCGTAAGCAGTGATCTGAAAACATTTTTTTGGTCAAAATGATTCTATTTTGGTCTCCAAGTGTCTAAAAATCCTATTTTAGTCAAAATAAATGCATGTGTTCACCAAAGGTCTGAAAAACATTTTTAGCCAAAATGACTGTATTTTTGTCTTTTAGAGTCTTAAAAAGCCGGTTTTAGACAAGATAATTGCATTTCGTAACCAGTGATCTGAAAACATTTTTTTGGTCAAAATGATTCTATTTTGGCCTCCAAGTGTCTAAAAATCCTTTTTTAGTCAAAATAACTGCATTTGGTCACCAAAGGTCTGAAAAACCTTTTTAGCCAAAATGACTGTATTTTTGTCTTTTAGAGTCTTAAAAAGCCGGTTTTAGACAAGATAATTGC
Organism: Pelophylax lessonae; assembly: GCF_965119305.1. Classification (NCBI taxonomy): domain Eukaryota; kingdom Metazoa; phylum Chordata; class Amphibia; order Anura; family Ranidae; genus Pelophylax; species Pelophylax lessonae. The sequence continues at coordinate 84,121 of NW_028119923.1, read as the reverse complement.
ATTTCGTAACCAGTGATCTGAAAACATTTTTTTGGTCAAAATGATTCTATTTTGGTCTCCAAGTGTCTAAAAAGCCTTTTTTTTAGTCAAAATAATTGCATTTGGTCACCAAAGGTCTGAAAAACTTTTTTTAGCCAAAATGACTATTTTTGTCTTTTAGAGTCTTAAAAAGCCTGTTTTAGACAAGATAATTGCATTTCGTTACCAGTGATATGAAAACATTTTTTTGGTCTAAATGACACTATTTTGGTCTCAAGGTGCCTAAAAAGCCTCTTTTAGTCAAAATAACTGCATTTGGTCACCAAAGGTCTGAGAAAAAATTTAGTCAAAATGATTGTATTTTCTTCTATAAGAGTCTTAAAAAGCCGGTTTTGGACAAGATAATTGCATTTGGTAACCAATCGCCTGAAACATTTGTTTGGGTCAAAATGACTCTATTTTGGTCTCCAAGTGTCTAAAAACCCTATTTTAGTCAAAATAAATGCATGTGTTCACCAAAGGTCTGAAAAACATTTTTAGCCAAAATGACTGTATTTTTGTCTTTTAGAGTCTTAAAATGCCGGTTTTAGACAAGATAATTGCATTTCGTAAGCAGTGATCTGAAAACATTTTTTTGGTCAAAATGACTCTATTTTGGTCTCCAAGTGAATAAAAAGCCTCTTTTAGTCAAAATAACTGCATTTGGTCACCAAAGGTCTGAGAAAAAATTTAGTCAAAATGATTGTATTTTCTTCTATTAGAGTCTTAAAAAGCCGGTTTTGGACAAGATAATTGCATTTGGTAACCAATCGCCTGAAACATTTGTTTGGGTCAAAATGACTCTATTTCGGTCTCCAAGTGTCTAAAAACCCTATTTTAGTCAAAATAAATGCATGTGTTCACCAAAGGTCTGAAAAACATTTTTAGCCAAAATGACTGTATTTCTGTCTTTTAGAATCTTAAAAAGCCAGTTTTAGACAAGATAATTGCATTTCGTAACCAGTGATCTGAAAATATTTTTTTGGTCAAAATGATTCTATTTTGGTCTCCAAGTGTCTAAAAATCCTTTTTTAGTCAAAATAACTGCATTTGTACACCAAAGGTCTGAAAAACCTTTTTAGCCAAAATTACTGTATTTTTGTCTTTTAGAGTCTTAAAAAGCCGGTTTTAGACAAGATAATTGCATTTCGTAACCAGTGATCTGAAAATTTTTTTTGGTCAAAAATACTCTATTTTGGTCTCCAAGTGTCTAAAAAGCCTTTTTTAGTCAAAATAATTGCATTTGGTCACCAAAGGTCTGAAAAACTTTTTTAGCCAAAATGACTGTATTTTTGTCTTTTAGAGTCTTAAAATGCCGGTTTTAGACAAGATAATTGCATTTCGTAAGCAGTGATCTGAAAACATTTTTTTGGTCAAAATGATTCTATTTTGGTCTCCAAGTGTCTAATAATCCTATTTTAGTCAAAATAAATGCATGTGTTCACCAAAGGTCTGAAAAACATTTTTAGCCAAAATGACTGTATTTTTGTCTTTTAGAGTCTTAAAAAGCCGGTTTTAGACAAGATAATTGCATTTCGTAACCAGTGATCTGAAAAATTTTTTTTGGTCAAAAATACTCTATTTTGGTCTCCAAGTGTCTAAAAAGCCTTTTTTAGTCAAAATAATTGCATTTGGTCACCAAAGGTCTGAAAAACTTTTTTAGCCAAAATGACTGTATTTTTGTCTTTTAGAGTCTTAAAATGCCGGTTTTAGACAAGATAATTGCATTTCGTAAGCAGTGATCTGAAAACATTTTTTTGGTCAAAATGATTCTATTTTGGTCTCCAAGTGTCTAAAAATCCTTTTTTAGTCAAAATAACTGCATTTGGTCACCAAAGGTCTGAGAAAAAATTTAGTCAAAATGATTGTATTTTCTTCTATTAGAGTCTTAAAAAGCCGGTTTTGGACAAGATAATTGCATTTGGTAACCTATCGCCTGAAACATTTGTTTGGTTTAAAATGACTCTATTTCGGTCTCCAAGTGTCTAAAAACCCTATTTTAGTCAAAATAAATGCATGTGTTCAACAAAGGTCTGAAAACCTTTTTTAGCCAAAATGACTGTATTTTTGTCTTTTAGAGTCTTAAAAAGCCGGTTTTAGACAACATAATTGCATTTCGTTCCCAGTGATCTGAAAACATTTTTTTGGTCAAAATGATTCTATTTTGGCCTCCAAGTGTCTAAAAATCCTTTTTTAGTCAAAATAACTGCATTTGGTCACCAAAGGTCTGAAAAACCTTTTTAGCCAAAATGACTGTATTTTTGTCTTTTAGAGTCTTAAAAAGCCGGTTTTAGACAAGATAATTGCATTTCGTAACCAGTGATCTGAAAACATTTTTTTGGTCAAAATGATTCTATTTTGGTCTCCAAGTGTCTAAAAAGCCTTTTTTTTAGTCAAAATAATTGCATTTGGTCACCAAAGGTCTGAAAAACTTTTTTTAGCCAAAATGACTATTTTTGTCTTTTAGAGTCTTAAAAAGCCTGTTTTAGACAAGATAATTGCATTTCGTTACCAGTGATATGAAAACATTTTTTTGGTCTAAATGACACTATTTTGGTCTCAAGGTGCCTAAAAAGCCTCTTTTAGTCAAAATAACTGCATTTGGTCACCAAAGGTCTGAGAAAAAATTTAGTCAAAATGATTGTATTTTCTTCTATAAGAGTCTTAAAAAGCCGGTTTTGGACAAGATAATTGCATTTGGTAACCAATCGCCTGAAACATTTGTTTGTGTCAAAATGACTCTATTTTGGTCTCCAAGTGTCTAAAAACCCTATTTTAGTCAAAATAAATGCATGTGTTCACCAAAGGTCTGAAAAACATTTTTAGCCAAAATGACTGTATTTTTGTCTTTTAGAGTCTTAAAATGCCGGTTTTAGACAAGATAATTGCATTTCGTAAGCAGTGATCTGAAAACATTTTTTTGGTCAAAATGACTCTATTTTGGTCTCCAAGTGAATAAAAAGCCTCTTTTAGTCAAAATAACTGCATTTGGTCACCAAAGGTCTGAGAAAAAATTTAGTCAAAATGATTGTATTTTCTTCTATTAGAGTCTTAAAAAGCCGGTTTTGGACAAGATAATTGCATTTGGTAACCAATCGCCTGAAACATTTGTTTGGGTCAAAATGACTCTATTTCGGTCTCCAAGTGTCTAAAAACCCTATTTTAGTCAAAATAAATGCATGTGTTCACCAAAGGTCTGAAAAACATTTTTAGCCAAAATGACTGTATTTCTGTCTTTTAGAATCTTAAAAAGCCAGTTTTAGACAAGATAATTGCATTTCGTAACCAGTGATCTGAAAATATTTTTTTGGTCAAAATGATTCTATTTTGGTCTCCAAGTGTCTAAAAATCCTTTTTTTGTCAAAATAACTGCATTTGGTCACCAAAGGTCTGAGAAACCTTTTTAGCCAAAATGACTGTATTTTTGTCTTTTAGAGTCTTAAAAAGCCGGTTTTAGACAAGATAATTGCATTTCGTTACCAGTGATATGAAAACATTTTTTTGGTCAAAATGACTCTATTTTGGTTTCCAAGTGCCTAAAAAGCCTCTTTTAGTCAAAATAACTGCATTTGGTCACCAAAGGTCTGAGAAAAAATTTAGTCAAAATGATTGTATTTTCTTCTATTAGAGTCTTAAAAAGCCGTTTTTGGACAAGATAATTGCATTTGGTAACTAATCGCTTGAAACATTTGTTTGGGTCAAAATGACTCTATTTTGGTCTCCAAGTGTCTAAAAACCCTATTTTAGTCAAAATAAATGCATGTGTTCACCAAAGGTCTGAAAAACATTTTTAGCCAAAATGACTGTATTTTTGTCTTTTAGAGTCTTAAAAAGCCGGTTTTAGACAAGATAATTGCATTTCGTAACCAGTGATCTGAAAACATTTTTTTTGGTCAAAATGATTCTATTTTGGTCTCCAAGTGTCTAAAAATCCTTTTTTAGTCAAAATAACTGCATTTGTACACCAAAGGTCTGAAAAACCTTTTTAGCCAAAATTACTGTATTTTTGTCTTTTAGAGTCTTAAAATGCCGGTTTTAGACAAGATAATTGCATTTCGTAACCAGTGATCTGAAAATTTTTTTTGGTCAAAAATACTCTATTTTGGTCTCCAAGTGTCTAAAAAGCCTTTTTTAGTCAAAATAATTGCATTTGGTCACCAAAGGTCTGAAAAACTTTTTTAGCCAAAATGACTGTATTTTTGTCTTTTAGAGTCTTAAAATGCCGGTTTTAGACAAGATAATTGCATTTCGTAAGCAGTGATCTGAAAACATTTTTTTGGTCAAAATGATTCTATTTTGGTCTCCAAGTGTCTAAAAATCCTATTTTAGTCAAAATAAATGCATGTGTTCACCAAAGGTCTGAAAAACATTTTTAGCCAAAATGACTGTATTTTTGTCTTTTAGAGTCTTAAAAAGCCGGTTTTAGACAAGATAATTGCATTTCGTAACCAGTGATCTGAAAAATTTTTTTTGGTCAAAAATACTCTATTTTGGTCTCCAAGTGTCTAAAAAGCCTTTTTTAGTCAAAATAATTGCATTTGGTCACCAAAGGTCTGAAAAACTTTTTTAGCCAAAATGACTGTATTTTTGTCTTTTAGAGTCTTAAAATGCCGGTTTTAGACAAGATAATTGCATTTCGTAAGCAGTGATCTGAAAACATTTTTTTGGTCAAAATGATTCTATTTTGGTCTCCAAGTGTCTAAAAATCCTTTTTTAGTCAAAATAACTGCATTTGGTCACCAAAGGTCTGAGAAAAAATTTAGTCAAAATGATTGTATTTTCTTCTATTAGAGTCTTAAAAAGCCGGTTTTGGACAAGATAATTGCATTTGGTAACCTATCGCCTGAAACATTTGTTTGGTTTAAAATGACTCTATTTCGGTCTCCAAGTGTCTAAAAACCCTATTTTAGTCAAAATAAATGCATGTGTTCAACAAAGGTCTGAAAACCTTTTTTAGCCAAAATGACTGTATTTTTGTCTTTTAGAGTCTTAAAAAGCCGGTTTTAGACAACATAATTGCATTTCGTTCCCAGTGATCTGAAAACATTTTTTTGGTCAAAATGATTCTATTTTGGCCTCCAAGTGTCTAAAAATCCTTTTTTAGTCAAAATAACTGCATTTGGTCACCAAAGGTCTGAAAAACCTTTTTAGCCAAAATGACTGTATTTTTGTCTTTTAGAGTCTTAAAAAGCCGGTTTTAGACAAGATAATTGCATTTCGTTCCCAGTGATCTAAAAACATTTTTTTGGTAAAAATTACTCTATTTTGGTCTCCAAGTGTCTAAAAAGCCTTTTTTACTCAAAATAATTGCATTTGGTCACAAAAAGGTCTGAAAAACTTTTTTAGCCAAAATGACTATTTTTGTCTTTTAGAGTCTTAAAAAGCCGGTTTTAGACAAGATAATTGCATTTCGTTACCAGTGATATGAAAACATTTTTTTGGTCAAAATGACTCTATTTTGGTCTCAAGGTGCCTAAAAAGCCTCTTTCAGTCAAAATAACTGCATTTGTTCACCAAAGGTCTGAGAAAAAATTTAGTCAAAATGATTGTATTTTCTTCTATTAGAGTCTTAAAAAGCCGGTTTTGGACAAGATAATTACATTTGGTAACCAATCGCCTGAAACATTTGTTTGGGTCAAAATGACTCTATTTTGGTCTCCAAGTGTCTAAAAACCCTATTTTAGTCAAAATAAATGCATGTGTTCACCAAAGGTCTGAAAAACATTTTTAGCCAAAATGACTGTATTTTTGTCTTTTAGAGTCTTAAAAAGCCGGTTTTAGACAAGATAATTGCATTTCGTAACCAGTGATCTGAAAATATTTTTTTGGTCAAAATGATTCTATTTTGGCCTCCAAGTGTCTAAAAAGCCTATTTTAGTCAAAATAATTGCATTTGGTCACCAAAGGTCTGAAAAACTTTTTTAGCCAAAATGACTGTATTTTTGTTTTTTAGAGTCTTAAAATGCCGGTTTTAGACAAGATAATTGCATTTCGTAAGCAGTGATCTGAAAACATTTTTTTGGTCAAAATGATTCTATTTTGGTCTCCAAGTGTCTAAAAATCCTTTTTTAGTCAAAATAACTTTATTTGGTCACCAAAGGTCTGAAAAACCTTATTAGCTAAAATGACTGTATTTTTGTCTTTTAGAGTCTTAAAAAGCCGGTTTTTGACAAGATAATTGCATTTCGTTACCAGTGATATGAAAACATTTTTTTGGTCAAAATGACTCTATTTTGGTTTCCAAGTGCCTAAAAAGCCTCTTTTAGTCAAAATAACTGCATTTGGTCACCAAAGGTCTGAGAAAAAATTTAGTCAAAATGATTGTATTTTCTTCTATTAGAGTCTTAAAAAGCCGGTTTTGGACAAGATAATTGCATTTGGTAACCTATCGCCTGAAACATTTGTTTGGGTCAAAATGACTCTATTTCGGTCTCCAAGTGTCTAAAAACCCTATTTTAGTCAAAATAAATGCATGTGTTCAACAAAGGTCTGAAAACCTTTTTTAGCCAAAATGACTGTATTTTTGTCTTTTAGAGTCTTAAAAAGCCGGTTTTAGACAAGATAATTGCATTTCGTTACCAGTGATATGAAAACATTTTTTTGGTCAAAATGACTCTATTTTGGTCTCAAGGTGCCTAAAAAGCCTCTTTCAGTCAAAATAAATGCATGTGTTCACCAAAGGTCTGAAAAACATTTTTAGCCAAAATGACTGTATTTTTGTCTTTTAGAATCTTAAAAAGCCGGTTTTAGACAAGATAATTGCATTTCGTAACCAGTGATCTGAAAATATTTTTTTGGTCAAAATGATTCTATTTTGGCCTCCAAGTGTCTAAAAATCCTTTTTTAGTCAAAATAACTGCATTTGGTCACCAAAGGTCTGAAAAACCTTTTTAGCCAAAATTACTGTATTTTTGTCTTTTAGAGTCTTAAAAAGCCAGTTTTAGACAAGATAATTGCATTTCGTAACCAGTGATCTGAAAAATTTTTTTTGGTCAAAAATACTCTATTTTGGTCTCCAAGTGTCTAAAAAGCCTTTTTTAGTCAAAATAATTGCATTTGGTCACCAAAGGTCTGAAAAACTTTTTTAGCCAAAATGACTGTATTTTTGTCTTTTAGAGTCTTAAAATGCCGGTTTTAGACAAGATAATTGCATTTCGTAAGCAGTGATCTGAAAACATTTTTTGGTCAAAATGATTCTATTTTGGTCTCCAAGTGTCTAAAAATCCTTTTTTAGTCAAAATAACTGCATTTGGTCACCAAAGGTCTGAGAAAAAATTTAGTCAAAATGATTGTATTTTCTTCTATTAGAGTCTTAAAAAGCCGGTTTTGGACAAGATAATTGCATTTGGTAACCTATCGCCTGAAACATTTGTTTGGTTTAAAATGACTCTATTTCGGTCTCCAAGTGTCTAAAAACCCTATTTTAGTCAAAATAAATGCATGTGTTCAACAAAGGTCTGAAAACCTTTTTTAGCCAAAATGACTGTATTTTTGTCTTTTAGAGTCTTAAAAAGCCGGTTTTAGACAACATAATTGCATTTCGTTCCCAGTGATCTGAAAACATTTTTTTGGTCAAAATGATTCTATTTTGGCCTCCAAGTGTCTTAAAATCCTTTTTTAGTCAAAATAACTGCATTTGGTCACCAAAGGTCTGAAAAACCTTTTTAGCCAAAATGACTGTATTTTTGTCTTTTAGAGTCTTAAAAAGCCGGTTTTAGACAAGATAATTGCATTTCGTAACCAGTGATCTGAAAAATTTTTTTTGGTCAAAAATACTATATTTTGGTCTCCAAGTGTCTAAAAAGCCTTTTTTAGTCAAAATAAATGCTTGTGTTCACCAAAGGTCTGAAAAACCTTTTTAGCCAAAATGACTGTATTTTTGTCTTTTAGAGTCTTAAAAAGCCGGTTTTAGACAAGATAATTGCATTTCGTAACCAGTGATCTGAAAACATTTTTTTGGTCAAAATGATTCTATTTTGGTCTCCAAGTGTCTAAAAAGCCTTTTTTTTAGTCAAAATAATTGCATTTGGTCACCAAAGGTCTGAAAAACTTTTTTAGCCAAAATGACTATTTTTGTCTTTTAGAGTCTTAAAAAGCCTGTTTTAGACAAGATAATTGCATTTCGTTACCAGTGATATGAAAACTTTTTTTGGTCTAAATGACACTATTTTGGTCTCAAGGTGCCTAAAAAGCCTCTTTTAGTCAAAATAACTGCATTTGGTCACCAAAGGTCTGAAAAACCTTTTTAGCCAAAATTACTGTATTTTTGTCTTTTAGAGTCTTAAAAAGCCGGTTTTAGACAAGATAATTGCATTTCGTAACCAGTGATCTGAAAATTTTTTTTTGGTCAAAAATACTCTATTTTGGTCTTCAAGTGTCTAAAAAGCCTATTTTAGTCAAAATAATTGCATTTGGTCACCAAAGGTCTGAAAAACTTTTTTAGCCAAAATGACTGTATTTTTGTTTTTTAGAGTCTTAAAATGCCGGTTTTAGACAAGATAATTGCATTTCGTAAGCAGTGATCTGAAAACATTTTTTTGGTCAAAATGATTCTATTTTGGTCTCCAAGTGTCTAAAAATCCTATTTTAGTCAAAATAAATGCATGTGTTCACCAAAGGTCTGAAAAACATTTTTAGCCAAAATGACTGTATTTTTGTCTTTTAGAGTCTTAAAAAGCCGGTTTTAGACAAGATAATTGCATTTCGTAACCAGTGATCTGAAAAATTTTTTTTGGTCAAAAATACTCTATTTTGGTCTCCAAGTGTCTAAAAAGCATTTTTTTAGTCAAAATAATTGCATTTGGTCACCAAAGGTCTGAAAAACTTTTTTAGCCAAAATGACTGTATTTTTGTCTTTTAGAGTCTTAAAATGCCGGTTTTAGACAAGATAATTGCATTTCGTAAGCAGTGATCTGAAAACATTTTTTTGGTCAAAATGATTCTATTTTGGTCTCCAAGTGTCTAAAAATCCTTTTTTAGTCAAAATAACTGCATTTGGTCACCAAAGGTCTGAGAAAAAATTTAGTCAAAATGATTGTATTTTCTTCTATTAGAGTCTTAAAAAGCCGGTTTTGGACAAGATAATTGCATTTGGTAACCTATCGCCTGAAACATTTGTTTGGTTTAAAATGACTCTATTTCGGTCTCCAAGTGTCTAAAAACCCTATTTTAGTCAAAATAAATGCATGTGTTCAACAAAGGTCTGAAAACCTTTTTTAGCCAAAATGACTGTATTTTTGTCTTTTAGAGTCTTAAAAAGCCGGTTTTAGACAACATAATTGCATTTCGTTCCCAGTGATCTGAAAACATTTTTTGGTCAAAATGATTCTATTTTGGCCTCCAAGTGTCTAAAAATCCTTTTTTAGTCAAAATAACTGCATTTGGTCACCAAAGGTCTGAAAAACCTTTTTAGCCAAAATGACTGTATTTTTGTCTTTTAGAGTCTTAAAAAGCCGGTTTTAGACAAGATAATTGCATTTCGTAACCAGTGATCTGAAAACATTTTTTTGGTCAAAATGATTCTATTTTGGTCTCCAAGTGTCTAAAAAGCCTTTTTTTTAGTCAAAATAATTGCATTTGGTCACCAAAGGTCTGAAAAACTTTTTTTAGCCAAAATGACTATTTTTGTCTTTTAGAGTCTTAAAAAGCCTGTTTTAGACAAGATAATTGCATTTCGTTACCAGTGATATGAAAACATTTTTTTGGTCTAAATGACACTATTTTGGTCTCAAGGTGCCTAAAAAGCCTCTTTTAGTTAAAATAACTGCATTTGGTCACCAAAGGTCTGAGAAAAAATTTAGTCAAAATGATTGTATTTTCTTCTATAAGAGTCTTAAAAAGCCGGTTTTGGACAAGATAATTGCATTTCGTAACCAGTGATCTGAGAACATTTTTTTTTGGTCAAAATGATTCTATTTTGGTCTCCAAGTGTCTAAAAAGCCTTTTTTTAGTCAAAATAATTGCATTTGGTCACCAAAGGTCTGAAAAACTTTTTTAGCCCAAAATGACTATTTTTGTCTTTTAGAGTCTTAAAAATCCGGTTTTAGACAAGATAAATTGCATTTCGTTACCAGTGATATGAAAACATTTTTTTGGTCAAAATGACTCTATTTTGGTTTCCAAGTGCCTAAAAAGCCTCTTTTAGTCAAAATAACTGCATTTGGTCACCAAAGGTCTGAGAAAAAATTTAGTCAAAATGATTGTATTTTCTTCTATTAGAGTCTTAAAAAGCCGTTTTTGGACAAGATAATTGCATTTGGTAACCAATCGCTTGAAACATTTGTTTGGGTCAAAATGAGTCTATTTTGGTCTCCAAGTGTCTAAAATCCTTTTTTAGTCAAAATAAATGCATTTTGTTCACCAAAGGTCTGAAAACCTTTTTTAGCCAAAATGACTGTATTTTTGTCTTTTAGAGTCTTAAAAAGCCGGTTTTAGACAACATAATTGCATTTCGTTCCCAGTGATCTAAAAACATTTTTTTGGTAAAAATTACTCTATTTTGGTCTCCAAGTGTCTAAAAAGCCTTTTTTACTCAAAATAATTGCATTTGGTCACAAAAAGGTCTGAAAAACTTTTTTAGCCAAAATGACTATTTTTGTCTTTTAGAGTCTTAAAAAGCCGGTTTTAGACAAGATAATTGCATTTCGTTACCAGTGATATGAAAACATTTTTTTGGTCAAAATGACTCTATTTTGGTCTCAAGGTGCCTAAAAAGCCTCTTTCAGTCAAAATAACTGCATTTGTTCACCAAAGGTCTGAGAAAAAATTTAGTCAAAATGATTGTATTTTCTTCTATTAGAGTCTTAAAAAGCCGGTTTTGGACAAGATAATTACATTTGGTAACCAATCGCCTGAAACATTTGTTTGGGTCAAAATGACTCTATTTTGGTCTCCAAGTGTCTAAAAACCCTATTTTAGTCAAAATAAATGCATGTGTTCACCAAAGGTCTGAAAAACATTTTTAGCCAAAATGACTGTATTTTTGTCTTTTAGAATCTTAAAAAGCCGGTTTTAGACAAGATAATTGCATTTCGTAACCAGTGATCTGAAAATATTTTTTTGGTCAAAATGATTCTATTTTGGCCTCCAAGTGTCTAAAAATCCTTTTTTAGTCAAAATAACTGCATTTGGTCACCAAAGGTCTGAAAAACCTTTTTAGCCAAAATTACTGTATTTTTGTCTTTTAGAGTCTTAAAAAGCCGGTTTTAGACAAGATAATTGCATTTCGTAACCAGTGATCTGAAAAATTTTTTTTGGTCAAAAATACTCTATTTTGGTCTCCAAGTGTCTAAAAAGCCTATTTTAGTCAAAATAATTGCATTTGGTCACCAAAGGTCTGAAAAACTTTTTTAGCCAAAATGACTGTATTTTTGTTTTTTTAGAGTCTTAAAATGCCGGTTTTAGACAAGATAATTGCATTTCGTAAGCAGTGATCTGAAAACATTTTTTTGGTCAAAATGATTCTATTTTGGTCTCCAAGTGTCTAAAAATCCTTTTTTAGTCAAAATAACTGCATTTGGTCACCAAAGGTCTGAAAAACCTTATTAGCTAAAATGACTGTATTTTTGTCTTTTAGAGTCTTAAAAAGCCGGTTTTTGACAAGATAATTGCATTTCGTTACCAGTGATATGAAAACATTTTTTTGGTCAAAATGACTCTATTTTGGTTTCCAAGTGCCTAAAAAGCCTCTTATAGTCAAAATAACTGCATTTGGTCACCAAAGGTCTGAGAAAAAATTTAGTCAAAATGATTGTATTTTCTTCTATTAGAGTCTTAAAAAGCCGGTTTTGGACAAGATAATTGCATTTGGTAACCTATCGCCTGAAACATTTGTTTGGGTCAAAATGACTCTATTTCGGTCTCCAAGTGTCTAAAAACCCTATTTTAGTCAAAATAAATGCATGTGTTCAACAAAGGTCTGAAAACCTTTTTTAGCCAAAATGACTGTATTTTTGTCTTTTAGAGTCTTAAAAAGCCGGTTTTAGACAAGATAATTGCATTTCGTTACCAGTGATATGAAAACATTTTTTTGGTCAAAATGACTCTATTTTGGTCTCAAGGTGCCTAAAAAGCCTCTTTCAGTCAAAATAAATGCATGTGTTCACCAAAGGTCTGAAAAACATTTTTAGCCAAAATGACTGTATTTTTGTCTTTTAGAATCTTAAAAAGCCGGTTTTAGACAAGATAATTGCATTTCGTAACCAGTGATCTGAAAATATTTTTTTGGTCAAAATGATTCTATTTTGGCCTCCAAGTGTCTAAAAATCCTTTTTTAGTCAAAATAACTGCATTTGGTCACCAAAGGTCTGAAAAACCTTTTTAGCCAAAATTACTGTATTTTTGTCTTTTAGAGTCTTAAAAAGCCGGTTTTAGACAAGATAATTGCATTTCGTAACCAGTGATCTGAAAAATTTTTTTTGGTCAAAAATACTCTATTTTGGTCTCCAAGTGTCTAAAAAGCCTTTTTTAGTCAAAATAATTGCATTTGGTCACCAAAGGTCTGAAAAACTTTTTTAGCCAAAATGACTGTATTTTTGTCTTTTAGAGTCTTAAAATGCCGGTTTTAGACAAGATAATTGCATTTCGTAAGCAGTGATCTGAAAACATTTTTTTGGTCAAAATGATTCTATTTTGGTCTCCAAGTGTCTAAAATCCTTTTTTAGTCAAAATAACTGCATTTGGTCACCAAAGGTCTGAGAAAAAATTTAGTCAAAATGATTGTATTTTCTTCTATTAGAGTCTTAAAAAGCCGGTTTTGGACAAGATAATTGCATTTGGTAACCTATCGCCTGAAACATTTGTTTGGTTTAAAATGACTCTATTTCGGTCTCCAAGTGTCTAAAAACCCTATTTTAGTCAAAATAAATGCATGTGTTCAACAAAGGTCTGAAAACCTTTTTTAGCCAAAATGACTGTATTTTTGTCTTTTAGAGTCTTAAAAAGCCGGTTTTAGACAACATAATTGCATTTCGTTCCCAGTGATCTGAAAACATTTTTTTGGTCAAAATGATTCTATTTTGGCCTCCAAGTGTCTAAAAATCCTTTTTTAGTCAAAATAACTGCATTTGGTCACCAAAGGTCTGAAAAACCTTTTTAGCCAAAATTACTGTATTTTTGTCTTTTAGAGTCTTAAAAAGCCGGTTTTAGACAAGATAATTGCATTTCGTAACCAGTGATCTGAAAAATTTTTTTTGGTCAAAAATACTATATTTTGGTCTCCAAGTGTCTAAAAAGCCTTTTTTAGTCAAAATAAATGCTTGTGTTCACCAAAGGTCTGAAAAACCTTTTTAGCCAAAATGACTGTATTTTTGTCTTTTAGAGTCTTAAAAAGCCGGTTTTAGACAAGATAATTGCATTTCGTAACCAGTGATCTGAAAACATTTTTTTGGTCAAAATGATTCTATTTTGGTCTCCAAGTGTCTAAAAAGCCTTTTTTTTAGTCAAAATAATTGCATTTGGTCACCAAAGGTCTGAAAAACTTTTTTAGCCAAAATGACTATTTTTGTCTTTTAGAGTCTTAAAAAGCCTGTTTTAGACAAGATAATTGCATTTCGTTACCAGTGATCTGAAAAATTTTTTTTGGTCAAAAATACTCTATTTTGGTCTTCAAGTGTCTAAAAAGCCTATTTTAGTCAAAATAATTGCATTTGGTCATTAAAGGTCTGAAAAACTTTTTTAGCCAAAATGACTGTATTTTTGTTTTTTAGAGTCTTAAAATGCCGGTTTTAGACAAGATAATTGCATTTCGTAAGCAGTGATCTGAAAACATTTTTTTGGTCAAAATGATTCTATTTTGGTCTCCAAGTGTCTAAAAATCCTTTTTTAGTCAAAATAACTGCATTTGGTCACCAAAGGTCTGAAAAACCTTATTAGCTACAATGACTGTATTTTTGTCTTTTAGAGTCTTAAAAAGCCGGTTTTTGACAAGATAATTGCATTTCGTTACCAGTGATATGAAAACATTTTTTTGGTCAAAATGACTCTATTTTGGTTTCCAAGTGCCTAAAAAGCCTCTTTTAGTCAAAATAACTGCATTTGGTCACCAAAGGTCTGAGAAAAAATTTAGTCAAAATGATTGTATTTTCTTCTATTAGAGTCTAAAAAAGCCGGTTTTGGACAAGATAATTGCATTTGGTAACCTATCGCCTGAAACATTTGTTTGGGTCAAAATGACTCTATTTTGGTCTCCAAGTGTCTAAAAACCCTATTTTAGTCAAAATAAATGCATGTGTTCACCAAAGGTCTGAAAAACATTTTTAGCCAAAATGACTGTATTTTTGTCTTTTAGAGTCTTAAAAAGCCGGTTTTAGACAAGATAATTGCATTTCGTAACCAGTGATCTGAAAACATTTTTTTTGGTCAAAATGATTCTATTTTGGTCTCCAAGTGTCTAAAAATCCTTTTTTAGTCAAAATAACTGCATTTGTACACCAAAGGTCTGAAAAACCTTTTTAGCCAAAATGACTGTATTTTTGTCTTTTAGAGTCTTAAAAAGCCGGTTTTAGACAAGATAATTGCATTTCGTAACCAGTGATCTGAAAATTTTTTTTGGTCAAAAATACTCTATTTTGGTCTCCAAGTGTCTAAAAAGCCTTTTTTAGTCAAAATAATTGCATTTGGTCACCAAAGGTCTGAAAAACTTTTTTTAGCCAAAATGACTGTATTTTTGTCTTTTAGAGTCTTAAAATGCCGGTTTTAGACAAGATAATTGCATTTCGTAAGCAGTGATCTGAAAACATTTTTTTGGTCAAAATGATTCTATTTTGGTCTCCAAGTGTCTAAAAATCCTATTTTAGTCAAAATAAATGCATGTGTTCACCAAAGGTCTGAAAAACATTTTTAGCCAAAATGACTGTATTTTTGTCTTTTAGAGTCTTAAAAAGCCGGTTTTAGACAAGATAATTGCATTTCGTAACCAGTGATCTGAAAAAATTTTTTTGGTCAAAAATACTCTATTTTGGTCTCCAAGTGTCTAAAAAGCCTTTTTTAGTCAAAATAATTGCATTTGGTCACCAAAGGTCTGAAAAACTTTTTTAGCCAAAATGACTGTATTTTTGTCTTTTAGAGTCTTAAAATGCCGGTTTTAGACAAGATAATTGCATTTCGTAAGCAGTGATCTGAAAACATTTTTTTGGTCAAAATGATTCTATTTTGGTCTCCAAGTGTCTAAAAATCCTTTTTTAGTCAAAATAACTGCATTTGGTCACCAAAGGTCTGAGAAAAAATTTAGTCAAAATGATTGTATTTTCTTCTATTAGAGTCTTAAAAAGCCGGTTTTGGACAAGATAATTGCATTTGGTAACCTATCGCCTGAAACATTTGTTTGGGTCAAAATGACTCTATTTCGGTCTCCAAGTGTCTAAAAACCCTATTTTAGTCAAAATAAATGCATGTGTTCAACAAAGGTCTGAAAACCTTTTTTAGCCAAAATGACTGTATTTTTGTCTTTTAGAGTCTTAAAAAGCCGGTTTTAGACAACATAATTGCATTTCGTTCCCAGTGATCTGAAAACATTTTTTTGGTCAAAATGATTCTATTTTGGCCTCCAAGTGTCTAAAAATCCTTTTTTAGTCAAAATAACTGCATTTGGTCACCAAAGGTCTGAAAAACCTTTTTAGCCAAAATGACTGTATTTTTGTCTTTTAGAGTCTTAAAAAGCCGGTTTTAGACAAGATAATTGCATTTCGTAACCAGTGATCTGAAAACATTTTTTTGGTCAAAATGATTCTATTTTGTTCTCCAAGTGTCTAAAATGCCTTTTTTTTAGTCAAAATAATTGCATTTGGTCACCAAAGGTCTGAAAAACTTTTTTTAGCCAAAATGACTATTTTTGTCTTTTAGAGTCTTAAAAAGCCTGTTTTAGACAAGATAATTGCATTTCGTTACCAGTGATATGAAAACATTTTTTTGGTCTAAATGACACTATTTTGGTCTCAAGGTGCCTAAAAAGCCTCTTTTAGTCAAAATAACTGCATTTGGTCACCAAAGGTCTGAGAAAAAATTTAGTCAAAATGATTGTATTTTCTTCTATAAGAGTCTTAAAAAGCCGGTTTTGGACAAGATAATTGCATTTGGTAACCAATCGCCTGAAACATTTGTTTGGGTCAAAATGACTCTATTTTGGTCTCCAAGTGTCTAAAAACCCTATTTTAGTCAAAATAAATGCATGTGTTCACCAAAGGTCTGAAAAACCTTTTTAGCCAAAATGACTGTATTTTTGTCTTTTAGAGTCTTAAAAAGCCGGTTTTAGACAAGATAATTGCATTTCGTAACCAGTGATCTGAGAACATTTTTTTTTGGTCAAAATGATTCTATTTTGGTCTCCAAGTGTCTAAAAAAGCCTTTTTTTAGTCAAAATAATTGCATTTGGTCACCAAAGGTCTGAAAAACTTTTTTAGCCCAAAATGACTATTTTTGTCTTTTAGAGTCTTAAAAATCCGGTTTTAGACAAGATAAATTGCATTTCGTTACCAGTGATATGAAAACATTTTTTTGGTCAAAATGACTCTATTTTGGTTTCCAAGTGCCTAAAAAGCCTCTTTTAGTCAAAATAACTGCATTTGGTCACCAAAGGTCTGAGAAAAAATTTAGTCAAAATGATTGTATTTTCTTCTATTAGAGTCTTAAAAAGCCGTTTTTGGACAAGATAATTGCATTTGGTAACTAATCGCTTGAAACATTTGTTTGGGTCAAAATGACTCTATTTTGGTCTCCAAGTGTCTAAAAACCCTATTTTAGTCAAAATAAATGCATGTGTTCACCAAAGGTCTGAAAAACATTTTTAGCCAAAATGACTGTATTTTTGTCTTTTAGAGTCTTAAAAAGCCGGTTTTAGACAAGATAATTGCATTTCGTAACCAGTGATCTGAAAACATTTTTTTTGGTCAAAATGATTCTATTTTGGTCTCCAAGTGTCTAAAAATCCTTTTTTAGTCAAAATAACTGCATTTGTACACCAAAGGTCTGAAAAACCTTTTTAGCCAAAATTACTGTATTTTTGTCTTTTAGAGTCTTAAAAAGCCGGTTTTAGACAAGATAATTGCATTTCGTAACCAGTGATCTGAAAATTTTTTTTGGTCAAAAATACTCTATTTTGGTCTCCAAGTGTCTAAAAAGCCTTTTTTAGTCAAAATAATTGCATTTGGTCACCAAAGGTCTGAAAAACTTTTTTAGCCAAAATGACTGTATTTTTGTCTTTTAGAGTCTTAAAATGCCGGTTTTAGACAAGATAATTGCATTTCGTAAGCAGTGATCTGAAAACATTTTTTTGGTCAAAATGATTCTATTTTGGTCTCCAAGTGTCTAAAAATCCTATTTTAGTCAAAATAAATGCATGTGTTCACCAAAGGTCTGAAAAACATTTTTAGCCAAAATGACTGTATTTTTGTCTTTTAGAGTCTTAAAAAGCCGGTTTTAGACAAGATAATTGCATTTCGTAACCAGTGATCTGAAAACATTTTTTTGGTCAAAATGATTCTATTTTGGCCTCCAAGTGTCTAAAAATCCTTTTTTAGTCAAAATAACTGCATTTGGTCACCAAAGGTCTGAAAAACCTTTTTAGCCAAAATGACTGTATTTTTGTCTTTTAGAGTCTTAAAAAGCCGGTTTTAGACAAGATAATTGCATTTCGTAACCAGTGATCTGAAAACATTTTTTTGGTCAAAATGATTCTATTTTGGTCTCCAAGTGTCTAAAAAGCCTTTTTTTTAGTCAAAATAATTGCATTTGGTCACCAAAGGTCTGAAAAACTTTTTTTAGCCAAAATGACTATTTTTGTCTTTTAGAGTCTTAAAAAGCCTGTTTTAGACAAGATAATTGCATTTCGTTACCAGTGATATGAAAACATTTTTTTGGTCTAAATGACACTATTTTGGTCTCAAGGTGCCTAAAAAGCCTCTTTTAGTCAAAATAACTGCATTTGGTCACCAAAGGTCTGAGAAAAAATTTAGTCAAAATGATTGTATTTTCTTCTATAAGAGTCTTAAAAAGCCGGTTTTGGACAAGATAATTGCATTTGGTAACCAATCGCCTGAAACATTTGTTTGGGTCAAAATGACTCTATTTTGGTCTCCAAGTGTCTAAAAACCCTATTTTAGTCAAAATAAATGCATGTGTTCACCAAAGGTCTGAAAAACATTTTTAGCCAAAATGACTGTATTTTTGTCTTTTAGAGTCTTAAAATGCCGGTTTTAGACAAGATAATTGCATTTCGTAAGCAGTGATCTGAAAACATTTTTTTGGTCAAAATGACTCTATTTTGGTCTCCAAGTGAATAAAAAGCCTCTTTTAGTCAAAATAACTGCATTTGGTCACCAAAGGTCTGAGAAAAAATTTAGTCAAAATGATTGTATTTTCTTCTATTAGAGTCTTAAAAAGCCGGTTTTGGACAAGATAATTGCATTTGGTAACCAATCGCCTGAAACATTTGTTTGGGTCAAAATGACTCTATTTCGGTCTCCAAGTGTCTAAAAACCCTATTTTAGTCAAAATAAATGCATGTGTTCACCAAAGGTCTGAAAAACATTTTTAGCCAAAATGACTGTATTTCTGTCTTTTAGAATCTTAAAAAGCCAGTTTTAGACAAGATAATTGCATTTCGTAACCAGTGATCTGAAAATATTTTTTTGGTCAAAATGATTCTATTTTGGTCTCCAAGTGTCTAAAAATCCTTTTTTAGTCAAAATAACTGCATTTGTACACCAAAGGTCTGAAAAACCTTTTTAGCCAAAATTACTGTATTTTTGTCTTTTAGAGTCTTAAAAAGCCGGTTTTAGACAAGATAATTGCATTTCGTAACCAGTGATCTGAAAATTTTTTTTGGTCAAAAATACTCTATTTTGGTCTCCAAGTGTCTAAAAAGCCTTTTTTAGTCAAAATAATTGCATTTGGTCACCAAAGGTCTGAAAAACTTTTTTAGCCAAAATGACTGTATTTTTGTCTTTTAGAGTCTTAAAATGCCGGTTTTAGACAAGATAATTGCATTTCGTAAGCAGTGATCTGAAAACATTTTTTTGGTCAAAATGATTCTATTTTGGTCTCCAAGTGTCTAATAATCCTATTTTAGTCAAAATAAATGCATGTGTTCACCAAAGGTCTGAAAAACATTTTTAGCCAAAATGACTGTATTTTTGTCTTTTAGAGTCTTAAAAAGCCGGTTTTAGACAAGATAATTGCATTTCGTAACCAGTGATCTGAAAAATTTTTTTTGGTCAAAAATACTCTATTTTGGTCTCCAAGTGTCTAAAAAGCCTTTTTTAGTCAAAATAATTGCATTTGGTCACCAAAGGTCTGAAAAACTTTTTTAGCCAAAATGACTGTATTTTTGTCTTTTAGAGTCTTAAAATGCCGGTTTTAGACAAGATAATTGCATTTCGTAAGCAGTGATCTGAAAACATTTTTTTGGTCAAAATGATTCTATTTTGGTCTCCAAGTGTCTAAAAATCCTTTTTTAGTCAAAATAACTGCATTTGGTCACCAAAGGTCTGAGAAAAAATTTAGTCAAAATGATTGTATTTTCTTCTATTAGAGTCTTAAAAAGCCGGTTTTGGACAAGATAATTGCATTTGGTAACCTATCGCCTGAAACATTTGTTTGGTTTAAAATGACTCTATTTCGGTCTCCAAGTGTCTAAAAACCCTATTTTAGTCAAAATAAATGCATGTGTTCAACAAAGGTCTGAAAACCTTTTTTAGCCAAAATGACTGTATTTTTGTCTTTTAGAGTCTTAAAAAGCCGGTTTTAGACAACATAATTGCATTTCGTTCCCAGTGATCTGAAAACATTTTTTTGGTCAAAATGATTCTATTTTGGCCTCCAAGTGTCTAAAAATCCTTTTTTAGTCAAAATAACTGCATTTGGTCACCAAAGGTCTGAAAAACCTTTTTAGCCAAAATGACTGTATTTTTGTCTTTTAGAGTCTTAAAAAGCCGGTTTTAGACAAGATAATTGCATTTCGTAACCAGTGATCTGAAAACATTTTTTTGGTCAAAATGATTCTATTTTGGTCTCCAAGTGTCTAAAAAGCCTTTTTTTTAGTCAAAATAATTGCATTTGGTCACCAAAGGTCTGAAAAACTTTTTTTAGCCAAAATGACTATTTTTGTCTTTTAGAGTCTTAAAAAGCCTGTTTTAGACAAGATAATTGCATTTCGTTACCAGTGATATGAAAACATTTTTTTGGTCTAAATGACACTATTTTGGTCTCAAGGTGCCTAAAAAGCCTCTTTTAGTCAAAATAACTGCATTTGGTCACCAAAGGTCTGAGAAAAAATTTAGTCAAAATGATTGTATTTTCTTCTATAAGAGTCTTAAAAAGCCGGTTTTGGACAAGATAATTGCATTTGGTAACCAATCGCCTGAAACATTTGTTTGTGTCAAAATGACTCTATTTTGGTCTCCAAGTGTCTAAAAACCCTATTTTAGTCAAAATAAATGCATGTGTTCACCAAAGGTCTGAAAAACATTTTTAGCCAAAATGACTGTATTTTTGTCTTTTAGAGTCTTAAAATGCCGGTTTTAGACAAGATAATTGCATTTCGTAAGCAGTGATCTGAAAACATTTTTTTGGTCAAAATGACTCTATTTTGGTCTCCAAGTGAATAAAAAGCCTCTTTTAGTCAAAATAACTGCATTTGGTCACCAAAGGTCTGAGAAAAAATTTAGTCAAAATGATTGTATTTTCTTCTATTAGAGTCTTAAAAAGCCGGTTTTGGACAAGATAATTGCATTTGGTAACCAATCGCCTGAAACATTTGTTTGGGTCAAAATGACTCTATTTCGGTCTCCAAGTGTCTAAAAACCCTATTTTAGTCAAAATAAATGCATGTGTTCACCAAAGGTCTGAAAAACATTTTTAGCCAAAATGACTGTATTTCTGTCTTTTAGAATCTTAAAAAGCCAGTTTTAGACAAGATAATTGCATTTCGTAACCAGTGATCTGAAAATATTTTTTTGGTCAAAATGATTCTATTTTGGTCTCCAAGTGTCTAAAAATCCTTTTTTTGTCAAAATAACTGCATTTGGTCACCAAAGGTCTGAGAAACCTTTTTAGCCAAAATGACTGTATTTTTGTCTTTTAGAGTCTTAAAAAGCCGGTTTTAGACAAGATAATTGCATTTCGTTACCAGTGATATGAAAACATTTTTTTGGTCAAAATGACTCTATTTTGGTTTCCAAGTGCCTAAAAAGCCTCTTTTAGTCAAAATAACTGCATTTGGTCACCAAAGGTCTGAGAAAAAATTTAGTCAAAATGATTGTATTTTCTTCTATTAGAGTCTTAAAAAGCCGTTTTTGGACAAGATAATTGCATTTGGTAACTAATCGCTTGAAACATTTGTTTGGGTCAAAATGACTCTATTTTGGTCTCCAAGTGTCTAAAAACCCTATTTTAGTCAAAATAAATGCATGTGTTCACCAAAGGTCTGAAAAACATTTTTAGCCAAAATGACTGTATTTTTGTCTTTTAGAGTCTTAAAAAGCCGGTTTTAGACAAGATAATTGCATTTCGTAACCAGTGATCTGAAAACATTTTTTTTGGTCAAAATGATTCTATTTTGGTCTCCAAGTGTCTAAAAATCCTTTTTTAGTCAAAATAACTGCATTTGTACACCAAAGGTCTGAAAAACCTTTTTAGCCAAAATTACTGTATTTTTGTCTTTTAGAGTCTTAAAATGCCGGTTTTAGACAAGATAATTGCATTTCGTAACCAGTGATCTGAAAATTTTTTTTGGTCAAAAATACTCTATTTTGGTCTCCAAGTGTCTAAAAAGCCTTTTTTAGTCAAAATAATTGCATTTGGTCACCAAAGGTCTGAAAAACTTTTTTAGCCAAAATGACTGTATTTTTGTCTTTTAGAGTCTTAAAATGCCGGTTTTAGACAAGATAATTGCATTTCGTAAGCAGTGATCTGAAAACATTTTTTTGGTCAAAATGATTCTATTTTGGTCTCCAAGTGTCTAAAAATCCTATTTTAGTCAAAATAAATGCATGTGTTCACCAAAGGTCTGAAAAACATTTTTAGCCAAAATGACTGTATTTTTGTCTTTTAGAGTCTTAAAAAGCCGGTTTTAGACAAGATAATTGCATTTCGTAACCAGTGATCTGAAAAATTTTTTTTGGTCAAAAATACTCTATTTTGGTCTCCAAGTGTCTAAAAAGCCTTTTTTAGTCAAAATAATTGCATTTGGTCACCAAAGGTCTGAAAAACTTTTTTAGCCAAAATGACTGTATTTTTGTCTTTTAGAGTCTTAAAATGCCGGTTTTAGACAAGATAATTGCATTTCGTAAGCAGTGATCTGAAAACATTTTTTTGGTCAAAATGATTCTATTTTGGTCTCCAAGTGTCTAAAAATCCTTTTTTAGTCAAAATAACTGCATTTGGTCACCAAAGGTCTGAGAAAAAATTTAGTCAAAATGATTGTATTTTCTTCTATTAGAGTCTTAAAAAGCCGGTTTTGGACAAGATAATTGCATTTGGTAACCTATCGCCTGAAACATTTGTTTGGTTTAAAATGACTCTATTTCGGTCTCCAAGTGTCTAAAAACCCTATTTTAGTCAAAATAAATGCATGTGTTCAACAAAGGTCTGAAAACCTTTTTTAGCCAAAATGACTGTATTTTTGTCTTTTAGAGTCTTAAAAAGCCGGTTTTAGACAACATAATTGCATTTCGTTCCCAGTGATCTGAAAACATTTTTTTGGTCAAAATGATTCTATTTTGGCCTCCAAGTGTCTAAAAATCCTTTTTTAGTCAAAATAACTGCATTTGGTCACCAAAGGTCTGAAAAACCTTTTTAGCCAAAATGACTGTATTTTTGTCTTTTAGAGTCTTAAAAAGCCGGTTTTAGACAAGATAATTGCATTTCGTTCCCAGTGATCTAAAAACATTTTTTTGGTAAAAATTACTCTATTTTGGTCTCCAAGTGTCTAAAAAGCCTTTTTTACTCAAAATAATTGCATTTGGTCACAAAAAGGTCTGAAAAACTTTTTTAGCCAAAATGACTATTTTTGTCTTTTAGAGTCTTAAAAAGCCGGTTTTAGACAAGATAATTGCATTTCGTTACCAGTGATATGAAAACATTTTTTTGGTCAAAATGACTCTATTTTGGTCTCAAGGTGCCTAAAAAGCCTCTTTCAGTCAAAATAACTGCATTTGTTCACCAAAGGTCTGAGAAAAAATTTAGTCAAAATGATTGTATTTTCTTCTATTAGAGTCTTAAAAAGCCGGTTTTGGACAAGATAATTACATTTGGTAACCAATCGCCTGAAACATTTGTTTGGGTCAAAATGACTCTATTTTGGTCTCCAAGTGTCTAAAAACCCTATTTTAGTCAAAATAAATGCATGTGTTCACCAAAGGTCTGAAAAACATTTTTAGCCAAAATGACTGTATTTTTGTCTTTTAGAGTCTTAAAAAGCCGGTTTTAGACAAGATAATTGCATTTCGTAACCAGTGATCTGAAAATATTTTTTTGGTCAAAATGATTCTATTTTGGCCTCCAAGTGTCTAAAAAGCCTATTTTAGTCAAAATAATTGCATTTGGTCACCAAAGGTCTGAAAAACTTTTTTAGCCAAAATGACTGTATTTTTGTTTTTTAGAGTCTTAAAATGCCGGTTTTAGACAAGATAATTGCATTTCGTAAGCAGTGATCTGAAAACATTTTTTTGGTCAAAATGATTCTATTTTGGTCTCCAAGTGTCTAAAAATCCTTTTTTAGTCAAAATAACTTTATTTGGTCACCAAAGGTCTGAAAAACCTTATTAGCTAAAATGACTGTATTTTTGTCTTTTAGAGTCTTAAAAAGCCGGTTTTTGACAAGATAATTGCATTTCGTTACCAGTGATATGAAAACATTTTTTTGGTCAAAATGACTCTATTTTGGTTTCCAAGTGCCTAAAAAGCCTCTTTTAGTCAAAATAACTGCATTTGGTCACCAAAGGTCTGAGAAAAAATTTAGTCAAAATGATTGTATTTTCTTCTATTAGAGTCTTAAAAAGCCGGTTTTGGACAAGATAATTGCATTTGGTAACCTATCGCCTGAAACATTTGTTTGGGTCAAAATGACTCTATTTCGGTCTCCAAGTGTCTAAAAACCCTATTTTAGTCAAAATAAATGCATGTGTTCAACAAAGGTCTGAAAACCTTTTTTAGCCAAAATGACTGTATTTTTGTCTTTTAGAGTCTTAAAAAGCCGGTTTTAGACAAGATAATTGCATTTCGTTACCAGTGATATGAAAACATTTTTTTGGTCAAAATGACTCTATTTTGGTCTCAAGGTGCCTAAAAAGCCTCTTTCAGTCAAAATAAATGCATGTGTTCACCAAAGGTCTGAAAAACATTTTTAGCCAAAATGACTGTATTTTTGTCTTTTAGAATCTTAAAAAGCCGGTTTTAGACAAGATAATTGCATTTCGTAACCAGTGATCTGAAAATATTTTTTTGGTCAAAATGATTCTATTTTGGCCTCCAAGTGTCTAAAAATCCTTTTTTAGTCAAAATAACTGCATTTGGTCACCAAAGGTCTGAAAAACCTTTTTAGCCAAAATTACTGTATTTTTGTCTTTTAGAGTCTTAAAAAGCCAGTTTTAGACAAGATAATTGCATTTCGTAACCAGTGATCTGAAAAATTTTTTTTGGTCAAAAATACTCTATTTTGGTCTCCAAGTGTCTAAAAAGCCTTTTTTAGTCAAAATAATTGCATTTGGTCACCAAAGGTCTGAAAAACTTTTTTAGCCAAAATGACTGTATTTTTGTCTTTTAGAGTCTTAAAATGCCGGTTTTAGACAAGATAATTGCATTTCGTAAGCAGTGATCTGAAAACATTTTTTGGTCAAAATGATTCTATTTTGGTCTCCAAGTGTCTAAAAATCCTTTTTTAGTCAAAATAACTGCATTTGGTCACCAAAGGTCTGAGAAAAAATTTAGTCAAAATGATTGTATTTTCTTCTATTAGAGTCTTAAAAAGCCGGTTTTGGACAAGATAATTGCATTTGGTAACCTATCGCCTGAAACATTTGTTTGGTTTAAAATGACTCTATTTCGGTCTCCAAGTGTCTAAAAACCCTATTTTAGTCAAAATAAATGCATGTGTTCAACAAAGGTCTGAAAACCTTTTTTAGCCAAAATGACTGTATTTTTGTCTTTTAGAGTCTTAAAAAGCCGGTTTTAGACAACATAATTGCATTTCGTTCCCAGTGATCTGAAAACATTTTTTTGGTCAAAATGATTCTATTTTGGCCTCCAAGTGTCTTAAAATCCTTTTTTAGTCAAAATAACTGCATTTGGTCACCAAAGGTCTGAAAAACCTTTTTAGCCAAAATGACTGTATTTTTGTCTTTTAGAGTCTTAAAAAGCCGGTTTTAGACAAGATAATTGCATTTCGTAACCAGTGATCTGAAAAATTTTTTTTGGTCAAAAATACTATATTTTGGTCTCCAAGTGTCTAAAAAGCCTTTTTTAGTCAAAATAAATGCTTGTGTTCACCAAAGGTCTGAAAAACCTTTTTAGCCAAAATGACTGTATTTTTGTCTTTTAGAGTCTTAAAAAGCCGGTTTTAGACAAGATAATTGCATTTCGTAACCAGTGATCTGAAAACATTTTTTTGGTCAAAATGATTCTATTTTGGTCTCCAAGTGTCTAAAAAGCCTTTTTTTTAGTCAAAATAATTGCATTTGGTCACCAAAGGTCTGAAAAACTTTTTTAGCCAAAATGACTATTTTTGTCTTTTAGAGTCTTAAAAAGCCTGTTTTAGACAAGATAATTGCATTTCGTTACCAGTGATATGAAAACTTTTTTTGGTCTAAATGACACTATTTTGGTCTCAAGGTGCCTAAAAAGCCTCTTTTAGTCAAAATAACTGCATTTGGTCACCAAAGGTCTGAAAAACCTTTTTAGCCAAAATTACTGTATTTTTGTCTTTTAGAGTCTTAAAAAGCCGGTTTTAGACAAGATAATTGCATTTCGTAACCAGTGATCTGAAAATTTTTTTTTGGTCAAAAATACTCTATTTTGGTCTTCAAGTGTCTAAAAAGCCTATTTTAGTCAAAATAATTGCATTTGGTCACCAAAGGTCTGAAAAACTTTTTTAGCCAAAATGACTGTATTTTTGTTTTTTAGAGTCTTAAAATGCCGGTTTTAGACAAGATAATTGCATTTCGTAAGCAGTGATCTGAAAACATTTTTTTGGTCAAAATGATTCTATTTTGGTCTCCAAGTGTCTAAAAATCCTATTTTAGTCAAAATAAATGCATGTGTTCACCAAAGGTCTGAAAAACATTTTTAGCCAAAATGACTGTATTTTTGTCTTTTAGAGTCTTAAAAAGCCGGTTTTAGACAAGATAATTGCATTTCGTAACCAGTGATCTGAAAAATTTTTTTTGGTCAAAAATACTCTATTTTGGTCTCCAAGTGTCTAAAAAGCATTTTTTTAGTCAAAATAATTGCATTTGGTCACCAAAGGTCTGAAAAACTTTTTTAGCCAAAATGACTGTATTTTTGTCTTTTAGAGTCTTAAAATGCCGGTTTTAGACAAGATAATTGCATTTCGTAAGCAGTGATCTGAAAACATTTTTTTGGTCAAAATGATTCTATTTTGGTCTCCAAGTGTCTAAAAATCCTTTTTTAGTCAAAATAACTGCATTTGGTCACCAAAGGTCTGAGAAAAAATTTAGTCAAAATGATTGTATTTTCTTCTATTAGAGTCTTAAAAAGCCGGTTTTGGACAAGATAATTGCATTTGGTAACCTATCGCCTGAAACATTTGTTTGGTTTAAAATGACTCTATTTCGGTCTCCAAGTGTCTAAAAACCCTATTTTAGTCAAAATAAATGCATGTGTTCAACAAAGGTCTGAAAACCTTTTTTAGCCAAAATGACTGTATTTTTGTCTTTTAGAGTCTTAAAAAGCCGGTTTTAGACAACATAATTGCATTTCGTTCCCAGTGATCTGAAAACATTTTTTGGTCAAAATGATTCTATTTTGGCCTCCAAGTGTCTAAAAATCCTTTTTTAGTCAAAATAACTGCATTTGGTCACCAAAGGTCTGAAAAACCTTTTTAGCCAAAATGACTGTATTTTTGTCTTTTAGAGTCTTAAAAAGCCGGTTTTAGACAAGATAATTGCATTTCGTAACCAGTGATCTGAAAACATTTTTTTGGTCAAAATGATTCTATTTTGGTCTCCAAGTGTCTAAAAAGCCTTTTTTTTAGTCAAAATAATTGCATTTGGTCACCAAAGGTCTGAAAAACTTTTTTTAGCCAAAATGACTATTTTTGTCTTTTAGAGTCTTAAAAAGCCTGTTTTAGACAAGATAATTGCATTTCGTTACCAGTGATATGAAAACATTTTTTTGGTCTAAATGACACTATTTTGGTCTCAAGGTGC
Organism: Pelophylax lessonae; assembly: GCF_965119305.1. NCBI lineage: Eukaryota > Metazoa > Chordata > Amphibia > Anura > Ranidae > Pelophylax > Pelophylax lessonae. Next base: position 56,726 of record NW_028119923.1, on the reverse strand, counting down.
CTAAAAAGCCTCTTTTAGTTAAAATAACTGCATTTGGTCACCAAAGGTCTGAGAAAAAATTTAGTCAAAATGATTGTATTTTCTTCTATAAGAGTCTTAAAAAGCCGGTTTTGGACAAGATAATTGCATTTCGTAACCAGTGATCTGAGAACATTTTTTTTTGGTCAAAATGATTCTATTTTGGTCTCCAAGTGTCTAAAAAGCCTTTTTTTAGTCAAAATAATTGCATTTGGTCACCAAAGGTCTGAAAAACTTTTTTAGCCCAAAATGACTATTTTTGTCTTTTAGAGTCTTAAAAATCCGGTTTTAGACAAGATAAATTGCATTTCGTTACCAGTGATATGAAAACATTTTTTTGGTCAAAATGACTCTATTTTGGTTTCCAAGTGCCTAAAAAGCCTCTTTTAGTCAAAATAACTGCATTTGGTCACCAAAGGTCTGAGAAAAAATTTAGTCAAAATGATTGTATTTTCTTCTATTAGAGTCTTAAAAAGCCGTTTTTGGACAAGATAATTGCATTTGGTAACCAATCGCTTGAAACATTTGTTTGGGTCAAAATGAGTCTATTTTGGTCTCCAAGTGTCTAAAATCCTTTTTTAGTCAAAATAAATGCATTTTGTTCACCAAAGGTCTGAAAACCTTTTTTAGCCAAAATGACTGTATTTTTGTCTTTTAGAGTCTTAAAAAGCCGGTTTTAGACAACATAATTGCATTTCGTTCCCAGTGATCTAAAAACATTTTTTTGGTAAAAATTACTCTATTTTGGTCTCCAAGTGTCTAAAAAGCCTTTTTTACTCAAAATAATTGCATTTGGTCACAAAAAGGTCTGAAAAACTTTTTTAGCCAAAATGACTATTTTTGTCTTTTAGAGTCTTAAAAAGCCGGTTTTAGACAAGATAATTGCATTTCGTTACCAGTGATATGAAAACATTTTTTTGGTCAAAATGACTCTATTTTGGTCTCAAGGTGCCTAAAAAGCCTCTTTCAGTCAAAATAACTGCATTTGTTCACCAAAGGTCTGAGAAAAAATTTAGTCAAAATGATTGTATTTTCTTCTATTAGAGTCTTAAAAAGCCGGTTTTGGACAAGATAATTACATTTGGTAACCAATCGCCTGAAACATTTGTTTGGGTCAAAATGACTCTATTTTGGTCTCCAAGTGTCTAAAAACCCTATTTTAGTCAAAATAAATGCATGTGTTCACCAAAGGTCTGAAAAACATTTTTAGCCAAAATGACTGTATTTTTGTCTTTTAGAGTCTTAAAAAGCCGGTTTTAGACAAGATAATTGCATTTCGTAACCAGTGATCTGAAAATATTTTTTTGGTCAAAATGATTCTATTTTGGCCTCCAAGTGTCTAAAAAGCCTATTTTAGTCAAAATAATTGCATTTGGTCACCAAAGGTCTGAAAAACTTTTTTAGCCAAAATGACTGTATTTTTGTTTTTTAGAGTCTTAAAATGCCGGTTTTAGACAAGATAATTGCATTTCGTAAGCAGTGATCTGAAAACATTTTTTTGGTCAAAATGATTCTATTTTGGTCTCCAAGTGTCTAAAAATCCTTTTTTAGTCAAAATAACTGCATTTGGTCACCAAAGGTCTGAAAAACCTTATTAGCTAAAATGACTGTATTTTTGTCTTTTAGAGTCTTAAAAAGCCGGTTTTTGACAAGATAATTGCATTTCGTTACCAGTGATATGAAAACATTTTTTTGGTCAAAATGACTCTATTTTGGTTTCCAAGTGCCTAAAAAGCCTCTTTTAGTCAAAATAACTGCATTTGGTCACCAAAGGTCTGAGAAAAAATTTAGTCAAAATGATTGTATTTTCTTCTATTAGAGTCTTAAAAAGCCGGTTTTGAACAAGATAATTGCATTTGGTAACCTATCGCCTGAAATATTTGTTTGGGTCAAAATGACTCTATTTCGGTCTCCAAGTGTCTAAAAACCCTATTTTAGTCAAAATAAATGCATGTGTTCAACAAAGGTCTGAAAACCTTTTTTAGCCAAAATGACTGTATTTTTGTCTTTTAGAGTCTTAAAAAGCCGGTTTTAGACAAGATAATTGCATTTCGTTACCAGTGATATGAAAACATTTTTTTGGTCAAAATGACTCTATTTTGGTCTCAAGGTGCCTAAAAAGCCTCTTTCAGTCAAAATAAATGCATGTGTTCACCAAAGGTCTGAAAAACATTTTTAGCCAAAATGACTGTATTTTTGTCTTTTAGAATCTTAAAAAGCCGGTTTTAGACAAGATAATTGCATTTCGTAACCAGTGATCTGAAAATATTTTTTTGGTCAAAATGATTCTATTTTGGCCTCCAAGTGTCTAAAAATCCTTTTTTAGTCAAAATAACTGCATTTGGTCACCAAAGGTCTGAAAAACCTTTTTAGCCAAAATTACTGTATTTTTGTCTTTTAGAGTCTTAAAAAGCCAGTTTTAGACAAGATAATTGCATTTCGTAACCAGTGATCTGAAAAATTTTTTTTGGTCAAAAATACTCTATTTTGGTCTCCAAGTGTCTAAAAAGCCTTTTTTAGTCAAAATAATTGCATTTGGTCACCAAAGGTCTGAAAAACTTTTTTAGCCAAAATGACTGTATTTTTGTCTTTTAGAGTCTTAAAATGCCGGTTTTAGACAAGATAATTGCATTTCGTAAGCAGTGATCTGAAAACATTTTTTGGTCAAAATGATTCTATTTTGGTCTCCAAGTGTCTAAAAATCCTTTTTTAGTCAAAATAACTGCATTTGGTCACCAAAGGTCTGAGAAAAAATTTAGTCAAAATGATTGTATTTTCTTCTATTAGAGTCTTAAAAAGCCGGTTTTGGACAAGATAATTGCATTTGGTAACCTATCGCCTGAAATATTTGTTTGGTTTAAAATGACTCTATTTCGGTCTCCAAGTGTCTAAAAACCCTATTTTAGTCAAAATAAATGCATGTGTTCAACAAAGGTCTGAAAACCTTTTTTAGCCAAAATGACTGTATTTTTGTCTTTTAGAGTCTTAAAAAGCCGGTTTTAGACAACATAATTGCATTTCGTTCCCAGTGATCTGAAAACATTTTTTTGGTCAAAATGATTCTATTTTGGCCTCCAAGTGTCTAAAAATCCTTTTTTAGTCAAAATAACTGCATTTGGTCACCAAAGGTCTGAAAAACCTTTTTAGCCAAAATGACTGTATTTTTGTCTTTTAGAGTCTTAAAAAGCCGGTTTTAGACAAGATAATTGCATTTCGTAACCAGTGATCTGAAAAAATTTTTTTGGTCAAAAATACTATATTTTGGTCTCCAAGTGTCTAAAAAGCCTTTTTTAGTCAAAATAAATGCTTGTGTTCACCAAAGGTCTGAAAAACCTTTTTAGCCAAAATGACTGTATTTTTGTCTTTTAGAGTCTTAAAAAGCCGGTTTTAGACAAGATAATTGCATTTCGTAACCAGTGATCTGAAAACATTTTTTTGGTCAAAATGATTCTATTTTGGTCTCCAAGTGTCTAAAAAGCCTTTTTTTTAGTCAAAATAATTGCATTTGGTCACCAAAGGTCTGAAAAACTTTTTTAGCCAAAATGACTATTTTTGTCTTTTAGAGTCTTAAAAAGCCTGTTTTAGACAAGATAATTGCATTTCGTTACCAGTGATATGAAAACTTTTTTTGGTCTAAATGACACTATTTTGGTCTCAAGGTGCCTAAAAAGCCTCTTTTAGTCAAAATAACTGCATTTGGTCACCAAAGGTCTGAAAAACCTTTTTAGCCAAAATTACTGTATTTTTGTCTTTTAGAGTCTTAAAAAGCCGGTTTTAGACAAGATAATTGCATTTCGTAACCAGTGATCTGAAAATTTTTTTTGGTCAAAAATACTCTATTTTGGTCTTCAAGTGTCTAAAAAGCCTATTTTAGTCAAAATAATTGCATTTGGTTCACCAAAGGTCTGAAAAACTTTTTTAGCCAAAATGACTGTATTTTTGTTTTTTAGAGTCTTAAAATGCCGGTTTTAGACAAGATAATTGCATTTCGTAAGCAGTGATCTGAAAACATTTTTTTGGTCAAAATGATTCTATTTTGGTCTCCAAGTGTCTAAAAATCCTTTTTTAGTCAAAATAACTGCATTTGGTCACCAAAGGTCTGAAAAACCTTATTAGCTACAATGACTGTATTTTTGTCTTTTAGAGTCTTAAAAAGCCGGTTTTTGACAAGATAATTGCATTTCGTTACCAGTGATATGAAAACATTTTTTTGGTCAAAATGACTCTATTTTGGTTTCCAAGTGCCTAAAAAGCCTCTTTTAGTCAAAATAACTGCAATTGGTCACCAAAGGTCTGAGAAAAAATTTAGTCAAAATGATTGTATTTTCTTCTATTAGAGTCTAAAAAAGCCGGTTTTGGACAAGATAATTGCATTTGGTAACCTATCGCCTGAAACATTTGTTTGGGTCAAAATGACTCTATTTCGGTCTCCAAGTGTCTAAAAACCCTATTTTAGTCAAAATTAATGCATGTGTTCAACAAAGGTCTGAAAACCTTTTTTAGCCAAAATGACTGTATTTTTGTCTTTTAGAGTCTTAAAAAGCCGGTTTTAGACAAGATAATTGCATTTCGTTACCAGTGATATGAAAACATTTTTTTGGTCAAAATGACTCTATTTTGGTCTCAAGGTGCCTAAAAAGCCTCTTTCAGTCAAAATAACTGCATTTGTTCACCAAAGGTCTGAGAAAAAATTTAGTCAAAATGATTGTATTTTCTTCTATTAGAGTCTTAAAAGGCCGGTTTTGGACAAGATAATTACATTTGGTAACCAATCGCCTGAAACATTTGTTTGGGTCAAAATGACTCTATTTTGGTCTCCAAGTGTCTAAAAACCCTATTTTAGTCAAAATAAATGCATGTGTTCACCAAAGGTCTGAAAAACATTTTTAGCCAAAATTACTGTATTTTTGTCTTTTAGAGTCTTAAAAAGCCGGTTTTAGACAAGATAATTGCATTTCGTAACCAGTGATCTGAAAATTTTTTTTGGTCAAAAATACTCTATTTTGGTCTCCAAGTGTCTAAAAAGCCTTTTTTAGTCAAAATAATTGCATTTGGTCACCAAAGGTCTGAAAAACTTTTTTAGCCAAAATGACTGTATTTTTGTCTTTTAGAGTCTTAAAATGCCGGTTTTAGACAAGATAATTGCATTTCGTAAGCAGTGATCTGAAAACATTTTTTTGGTCAAAATGATTCTATTTTGGTCTCCAAGTGTCTAAAAATCCTTTTTTAGTCAAAATAACTGCATTTGGTCACCAAAGGTCTGAAAAACCTTATTAGCTAAAATGACTGTATTTTTGTCTTTTAGAGTCTTAAAAAGCCGGTTTTAGACAAGATAATTGCATTTCGTTACCAGTGATATGTAAACATTTTTTTGGTCAAAATGACTCCATTTTTGTCTCCAAGTGAATAAAAAGCCTCTTTTAGTCAAAATAACTGCATTTGGTCACCAAAGGTCTGAGAAAAAATTTAGTCAAAATGATTGTATTTTCTTCTATTAGAGTCTTAAAAAGCCGGTTTTGGACAAGATAATTGCATTTGGTAACCTATCGCCTGAAACATTTGTTTGGGTCAAAATGACTCTATTTCGGTCTCCAAGTGTCTAAAAACCCTATTTTAGTCAAAATAAATGCATGTGTTCAACAAAGGTCTGAAAACCTTTTTTAGCCAAAATGACTGTATTTTTGTCTTTTAGAGTCTTAAAAAGCCGATTTTAGACAAGATAATTGCATTTCGTTCCCAGTGATCTGAAAACATTTTTTTGGTCAAAATGATTCTATTTTGGTCTCCAAGTGTCTAAAAATCCTTTTTTAGTCAAATAACTGCAATTGGTCAACAAAGGTCTGAAAAACATTTTTAGCCAAAATGATTGTATTTTCTTCTATTAGAGTCTTAAAAAGCCGGTTTTGGACAAGATAATTGCATTTGGTAACCAATCGCCTGAAACATTTGCTTGGGTCAAAATGACTCTATTTTGGTCTCCAAGTGTCTAAATAGCCTTTTTTATTCAAAATAATTGCATTTGGTCACAAAAAGGTCTGAAAAACTTTTTTAGCCAAAATGACTATTTTTGTCTTTTAGAGTCTTAAAAAGCCGGTTTTAGACAAGATAATTGCATTTCGTTACCAGTGATATGAAAACATTTTTTTGGTCAAAATTACACTATTTTGGTCTCAAGGTGCCTAAAAAGCCTCTTTTAGTCAAAATAACTGCATTTGGTCACCAAAGGTCTGAGAAAAAATGTAGTCAAAATGATTGTATTTTCTTCTGTTAGAGTCTTAAAAAGCCGGTTTTGGACAAGATAATTGCATTTGGTAACCAATCGCCTGAAACATTTGTTTGGGTCAAAATGACTCTATTTTGGTCTCCAAGTGTCTAAAAATCCTTTTTTAGTCAAAATAACTGCATTTGGTCACCAAAGGTCTGAAAAACCTTTTTAGCCAAAATGACTGTATTTTTGTCTTTTAGAGTCTTAAAAAGCCGGTTTTAGACAAGATAATTGCATTTCGTTACCAGTGATATGAAAACATTTTTTTGGTCAAAATGACTCTATTTTGGTTTCCAAGTGCCTAAAAAGCCTCTTTTAGTCAAAATAACTGCATTTGGTCACCAAAGGTCTGAGAAAAAATTTAGTCAAAATGATTGTATTTTCTTCTATTAGAGTCTTAAAAAGCCGGTTTTGGACTTTGCATTTGGTAACCTATCGTCTGAAACATTTGTTTGGGTCAAAATGACTCTATTTCGGTCTCCAAGTGTCTAAAAACCCTATTTTAGTCAAAATAAATGCATGTGTTCAACAAAGGTCTGAAAACCTTTTTTAGCCAAAATGACTGTATTTTTGTCTTTTAGAGTCTTAAAAAGCCGGTTTTAGACAAGATAATTGCATTTCGTTACCAATGATATGAAAACATTTTTTTGGTCAAAATGACTCTATTTTGGTCTCAAGGTGCCTAAAAAGCCTCTTTCAGTCAAAATAAATGCATGTGTTCACCAAAGGTCTGGAAAAATTTTTTTAGCCAAAATGACTGTATTTTTGACTTTTAGAATCTTAAAAAGCCGGTTTTAGACAAGATAATTGCATTTCGTAACCAGTGATCTGAAAATATTTTTTTGGTCAAAATGATTCTATTTTGGCCTCCAAGTGTCTAAAAATCCTTTTTTAGTCAAAATAACTGCATTTGGTCACCAAAGGTCTGAAAAACCTTTTTAGCCAAAATTACTGTATTTTTGTCTTTTAGAGTCTTAAAAAGCCGGTTTTAGACAAGATAATTGCATTTCGTAACCAGTGATCTGAAAAATTTTTTTTGGTCAAAAATACTCTATTTTGGTCTCCAAGTGTCTAAAAAGCCTTTTTTAGTCAAAATAATTGCATTTGGTCACCAAAGGTCTGAAAAACTTTTTTAGCCAAAATGACTGTATTTTTGTCTTTTAGAGTCTTAAAATGCCGGTTTTAGACAAGATAATTGCATTTCGTAAGCAGTGATCTGAAAACATTTTTTTGGTCAAAATGATTCTATTTTGGTCTCCAAGTGTCTAAAAATCCTTTTTTAGTCAAAATGACTGCATTTGGTCACCAAAGGTCTGAGAAAAAATTTAGTCAAAATGATTGTATTTTCTTCTATTAGAGTCTTAAAAAGCCGGTTTTGGACAAGATAATTGCATTTGGTAACCTATCGCCTGAAACATTTGTTTGGGTCAAAATGACTCTATTTCGGTCTCCAAGTGTCTAAAAACCCTATTTTAGTCAAAATAAATGCATGTGTTCAACAAAGGTCTGAAAACCTTTTTTAGCCAAAATGACTGTATTTTTGTCTTTTAGAGTCTTAAAAAGCCGGTTTTAGACAACATAATTGCATTTCGTTCCCAGTGATCTGAAAACATTTTTTTGGTCAAAATGATTCTATTTTGGCCTCCAAGTGTCTAAAAATCCTTTTTTAGTCAAAATAACTGCATTTGGTCACCAAAGGTCTGAAAAACCTTTTTAGCCAAAATGACTGTATTTTTGTCTTTTAGAGTCTTAAAAAGCCGGTTTTAGACAAGATAATTGCATTTCGTAACCAGTGATCTGAAAAAATTTTTTTGGTCAAAAATACTATATTTTGGTCTCCAAGTGTCTAAAAAGCCTTTTTTAGTCAAAATAATTGCATTTGGTCACCAAAAGTCTGAAAAACCTTTTTAGCCAAAATGACTGTATTTTTGTCTTTTAGAGTCTTAAAAAGCCGGTTTTAGACAAGATAATTGCATTTCGTAACCAGTGATCTGAAAACATTTTTTTGGTCAAAATGATTCTATTTTGGTCTCCAAGTGTCTAAAAAGCCTTTTTTTTAGTCAAAATAATTGCATTTGGTCACCAAAGGTCTGAAAAACTTTTTTAGCCAAAATGACTATTTTTGTCTTTTAGAGTCTTAAAAAGCCTGTTTTAGACAAGATAATTGCATTTCGTTACCAGTGATATGAAAACATTTTTTTGGTCTAAATGACACTATTTTGGTCTCAAGGTGCCTAAAAAGCCTCTTTTAGTCAAAATAACTGCATTTGGTCACCAAAGGTCTGAAAAACCTTTTTAGCCAAAATTACTGTATTTTTGTCTTTTAGAGTCTTAAAATGCCGGTTTTAGACAAGATAATTGCATTTCGTAAGCAGTGATCTGAAAACATTTTTTTGGTCAAAATGATTCTATTTTGGTCTCCAAGTGTCTAAAAATCCTTTTTTAGTCAAAATAACTGCATTTGGTCACCAAAGGTCTGAAAAACCTTATTAGCTACAATGACTGTATTTTTGTCTTTTAGAGTCTTAAAAAGCCGGTTTTTGACAAGATAATTGCATTTCGTTACCAGTGATATGAAAACATTTTTTTGGTCAAAATGACTCTATTTTGGTTTCCAAGTGCCTAAAAAGCCTCTTTTAGTCAAAATAACTGCAATTGGTCACCAAAGGTCTGAGAAAAAATTTAGTCAAAATGATTGTATTTTCTTCTATTAGAGTCTAAAAAAGCCGGTTTTGGACAAGATAATTGCATTTGGTAACCTATCGCCTGAAACATTTGTTTGGGTCAAAATGACTCTATTTCGGTCTCCAAGTGTCTAAAAACCCTATTTTAGTCAAAATTAATGCATGTGTTCAACAAAGGTCTGAAAACCTTTTTTAGCCAAAATGACTGTATTTTTGTCTTTTAGAGTCTTAAAAAGCCGGTTTTAGACAAGATAATTGCATTTCGTTACCAGTGATATGAAAACATTTTTTTGGTCAAAATGACTCTATTTTGGTCTCAAGGTGCCTAAAAAGCCTCTTTCAGTCAAAATAACTGCATTTGTTCACCAAAGGTCTGAGAAAAAATTTAGTCAAAATGATTGTATTTTCTTCTATTAGAGTCTTAAAAGGCCGGTTTTGGACAAGATAATTACATTTGGTAACCAATCGCCTGAAACATTTGTTTGGGTCAAAATGACTCTATTTTGGTCTCCAAGTGTCTAAAAACCCTATTTTAGTCAAAATAAATGCATGTGTTCACCAAAGGTCTGAAAAACATTTTTAGCCAAAATTACTGTATTTTTGTCTTTTAGAGTCTTAAAAAGCCGGTTTTAGACAAGATAATTGCATTTCGTAACCAGTGATCTGAAAATTTTTTTTGGTCAAAAATACTCTATTTTGGTCTCCAAGTGTCTAAAAAGCCTTTTTTAGTCAAAATAATTGCATTTGGTCACCAAAGGTCTGAAAAACTTTTTTAGCCAAAATGACTGTATTTTTGTCTTTTAGAGTCTTAAAATGCCGGTTTTAGACAAGATAATTGCATTTCGTAAGCAGTGATCTGAAAACATTTTTTTGGTCAAAATGATTCTATTTTGGTCTCCAAGTGTCTAAAAATCCTTTTTTAGTCAAAATAACTGCATTTGGTCACCAAAGGTCTGAAAAACCTTATTAGCTAAAATGACTGTATTTTTGTCTTTTAGAGTCTTAAAAAGCCGGTTTTAGACAAGATAATTGCATTTCGTTACCAGTGATATGTAAACATTTTTTTGGTCAAAATGACTCCATTTTTGTCTCCAAGTGAATAAAAAGCCTCTTTTAGTCAAAATAACTGCATTTGGTCACCAAAGGTCTGAGAAAAAATTTAGTCAAAATGATTGTATTTTCTTCTATTAGAGTCTTAAAAAGCCGGTTTTGGACAAGATAATTGCATTTGGTAACCTATCGCCTGAAACATTTGTTTGGGTCAAAATGACTCTATTTCGGTCTCCAAGTGTCTAAAAACCCTATTTTAGTCAAAATAAATGCATGTGTTCAACAAAGGTCTGAAAACCTTTTTTAGCCAAAATGACTGTATTTTTGTCTTTTAGAGTCTTAAAAAGCCGATTTTAGACAAGATAATTGCATTTCGTTCCCAGTGATCTGAAAACATTTTTTTGGTCAAAATGATTCTATTTTGGTCTCCAAGTGTCTAAAAATCCTTTTTTAGTCAAATAACTGCAATTGGTCAACAAAGGTCTGAAAAACATTTTTAGCCAAAATGATTGTATTTTCTTCTATTAGAGTCTTAAAAAGCCGGTTTTGGACAAGATAATTGCATTTGGTAACCAATCGCCTGAAACATTTGCTTGGGTCAAAATGACTCTATTTTGGTCTCCAAGTGTCTAAATAGCCTTTTTTATTCAAAATAATTGCATTTGGTCACAAAAAGGTCTGAAAAACTTTTTTAGCCAAAATGACTATTTTTGTCTTTTAGAGTCTTAAAAAGCCGGTTTTAGACAAGATAATTGCATTTCGTTACCAGTGATATGAAAACATTTTTTTGGTCAAAATTACACTATTTTGGTCTCAAGGTGCCTAAAAAGCCTCTTTTAGTCAAAATAACTGCATTTGGTCACCAAAGGTCTGAGAAAAAATGTAGTCAAAATGATTGTATTTTCTTCTGTTAGAGTCTTAAAAAGCCGGTTTTGGACAAGATAATTGCATTTGGTAACCAATCGCCTGAAACATTTGTTTGGGTCAAAATGACTCTATTTTGGTCTCCAAGTGTCTAAAAATCCTTTTTTAGTCAAAATAACTGCATTTGGTCACCAAAGGTCTGAAAAACCTTTTTAGCCAAAATGACTGTATTTTTGTCTTTTAGAGTCTTAAAAAGCCGGTTTTAGACAAGATAATTGCATTTCGTTACCAGTGATATGAAAACATTTTTTTGGTCAAAATGACTCTATTTTGGTTTCCAAGTGCCTAAAAAGCCTCTTTTAGTCAAAATAACTGCATTTGGTCACCAAAGGTCTGAGAAAAAATTTAGTCAAAATGATTGTATTTTCTTCTATTAGAGTCTTAAAAAGCCGGTTTTGGACTTTGCATTTGGTAACCTATCGTCTGAAACATTTGTTTGGGTCAAAATGACTCTATTTCGGTCTCCAAGTGTCTAAAAACCCTATTTTAGTCAAAATAAATGCATGTGTTCAACAAAGGTCTGAAAACCTTTTTTAGCCAAAATGACTGTATTTTTGTCTTTTAGAGTCTTAAAAAGCCGGTTTTAGACAAGATAATTGCATTTCGTTACCAATGATATGAAAACATTTTTTTGGTCAAAATGACTCTATTTTGGTCTCAAGGTGCCTAAAAAGCCTCTTTCAGTCAAAATAAATGCATGTGTTCACCAAAGGTCTGGAAAAATTTTTTTAGCCAAAATGACTGTATTTTTGACTTTTAGAATCTTAAAAAGCCGGTTTTAGACAAGATAATTGCATTTCGTAACCAGTGATCTGAAAATATTTTTTTGGTCAAAATGATTCTATTTTGGCCTCCAAGTGTCTAAAAATCCTTTTTTAGTCAAAATAACTGCATTTGGTCACCAAAGGTCTGAAAAACCTTTTTAGCCAAAATTACTGTATTTTTGTCTTTTAGAGTCTTAAAAAGCCGGTTTTAGACAAGATAATTGCATTTCGTAACCAGTGATCTGAAAAATTTTTTTTGGTCAAAAATACTCTATTTTGGTCTCCAAGTGTCTAAAAAGCCTTTTTTAGTCAAAATAATTGCATTTGGTCACCAAAGGTCTGAAAAACTTTTTTAGCCAAAATGACTGTATTTTTGTCTTTTAGAGTCTTAAAATGCCGGTTTTAGACAAGATAATTGCATTTCGTAAGCAGTGATCTGAAAACATTTTTTTGGTCAAAATGATTCTATTTTGGTCTCCAAGTGTCTAAAAATCCTTTTTTAGTCAAAATGACTGCATTTGGTCACCAAAGGTCTGAGAAAAAATTTAGTCAAAATGATTGTATTTTCTTCTATTAGAGTCTTAAAAAGCCGGTTTTGGACAAGATAATTGCATTTGGTAACCTATCGCCTGAAACATTTGTTTGGGTCAAAATGACTCTATTTCGGTCTCCAAGTGTCTAAAAACCCTATTTTAGTCAAAATAAATGCATGTGTTCAACAAAGGTCTGAAAACCTTTTTTAGCCAAAATGACTGTATTTTTGTCTTTTAGAGTCTTAAAAAGCCGATTTTAGACAAGATAATTGCATTTCGTTCCCAGTGATCTGAAAACATTTTTTTGGTCAAAATGATTCTATTTTGGTCTCCAAGTGTCTAAAAATCCTTTTTTAGTCAAATAACTGCAATTGGTCAACAAAGGTCTGAAAAACATTTTTAGCCAAAATGATTGTATTTTCTTCTATTAGAGTCTTAAAAAGCCGGTTTTGGACAAGATAATTGCATTTGGTAACCAATCGCCTGAAACATTTGCTTGGGTCAAAATGACTCTATTTTGGTCTCCAAGTGTCTAAATAGCCTTTTTTATTCAAAATAATTGCATTTGGTCACAAAAAGGTCTGAAAAACTTTTTTAGCCAAAATGACTATTTTTGTCTTTTAGAGTCTTAAAAAGCCGGTTTTAGACAAGATAATTGCATTTCGTTACCAGTGATATGAAAACATTTTTTTGGTCAAAATTACACTATTTTGGTCTCAAGGTGCCTAAAAAGCCTCTTTTAGTCAAAATAACTGCATTTGGTCACCAAAGGTCTGAGAAAAAATGTAGTCAAAATGATTGTATTTTCTTCTGTTAGAGTCTTAAAAAGCCGGTTTTGGACAAGATAATTGCATTTGGTAACCAATCGCCTGAAACATTTGTTTGGGTCAAAATGACTCTATTTTGGTCTCCAAGTGTCTAAAAATCCTTTTTTAGTCAAAATAACTGCATTTGGTCACCAAAGGTCTGAAAAACCTTTTTAGCCAAAATGACTGTATTTTTGTCTTTTAGAGTCTTAAAAAGCCGGTTTTAGACAAGATAATTGCATTTCGTTACCAGTGATATGAAAACATTTTTTTGGTCAAAATGACTCTATTTTGGTTTCCAAGTGCCTAAAAAGCCTCTTTTAGTCAAAATAACTGCATTTGGTCACCAAAGGTCTGAGAAAAAATTTAGTCAAAATGATTGTATTTTCTTCTATTAGAGTCTTAAAAAGCCGGTTTTGGACTTTGCATTTGGTAACCTATCGTCTGAAACATTTGTTTGGGTCAAAATGACTCTATTTCGGTCTCCAAGTGTCTAAAAACCCTATTTTAGTCAAAATAAATGCATGTGTTCAACAAAGGTCTGAAAACCTTTTTTAGCCAAAATGACTGTATTTTTGTCTTTTAGAGTCTTAAAAAGCCGGTTTTAGACAAGATAATTGCATTTCGTTACCAATGATATGAAAACATTTTTTTGGTCAAAATGACTCTATTTTGGTCTCAAGGTGCCTAAAAAGCCTCTTTCAGTCAAAATAAATGCATGTGTTCACCAAAGGTCTGGAAAAATTTTTTTAGCCAAAATGACTGTATTTTTGACTTTTAGAATCTTAAAAAGCCGGTTTTAGACAAGATAATTGCATTTCGTAACCAGTGATCTGAAAATATTTTTTTGGTCAAAATGATTCTATTTTGGCCTCCAAGTGTCTAAAAATCCTTTTTTAGTCAAAATAACTGCATTTGGTCACCAAAGGTCTGAAAAACCTTTTTAGCCAAAATTACTGTATTTTTGTCTTTTAGAGTCTTAAAAAGCCGGTTTTAGACAAGATAATTGCATTTCGTAACCAGTGATCTGAAAAATTTTTTTTGGTCAAAAATACTCTATTTTGGTCTCCAAGTGTCTAAAAAGCCTTTTTTAGTCAAAATAATTGCATTTGGTCACCAAAGGTCTGAAAAACTTTTTTAGCCAAAATGACTGTATTTTTGTCTTTTAGAGTCTTAAAATGCCGGTTTTAGACAAGATAATTGCATTTCGTAAGCAGTGATCTGAAAACATTTTTTTGGTCAAAATGATTCTATTTTGGTCTCCAAGTGTCTAAAAATCCTTTTTTAGTCAAAATGACTGCATTTGGTCACCAAAGGTCTGAGAAAAAATTTAGTCAAAATGATTGTATTTTCTTCTATTAGAGTCTTAAAAAGCCGGTTTTGGACAAGATAATTGCATTTGGTAACCTATCGCCTGAAACATTTGTTTGGGTCAAAATGACTCTATTTCGGTCTCCAAGTGTCTAAAAACCCTATTTTAGTCAAAATAAATGCATGTGTTCAACAAAGGTCTGAAAACCTTTTTTAGCCAAAATGACTGTATTTTTGTCTTTTAGAGTCTTAAAAAGCCGGTTTTAGACAACATAATTGCATTTCGTTCCCAGTGATCTGAAAACATTTTTTTGGTCAAAATGATTCTATTTTGGCCTCCAAGTGTCTAAAAATCCTTTTTTAGTCAAAATAACTGCATTTGGTCACCAAAGGTCTGAAAAACCTTTTTAGCCAAAATGACTGTATTTTTGTCTTTTAGAGTCTTAAAAAGCCGGTTTTAGACAAGATAATTGCATTTCGTAACCAGTGATCTGAAAAAATTTTTTTGGTCAAAAATACTATATTTTGGTCTCCAAGTGTCTAAAAAGCCTTTTTTAGTCAAAATAATTGCATTTGGTCACCAAAAGTCTGAAAAACCTTTTTAGCCAAAATGACTGTATTTTTGTCTTTTAGAGTCTTAAAAAGCCGGTTTTAGACAAGATAATTGCATTTCGTAACCAGTGATCTGAAAACATTTTTTTGGTCAAAATGATTCTATTTTGGTCTCCAAGTGTCTAAAAAGCCTTTTTTTTAGTCAAAATAATTGCATTTGGTCACCAAAGGTCTGAAAAACTTTTTTAGCCAAAATGACTATTTTTGTCTTTTAGAGTCTTAAAAAGCCTGTTTTAGACAAGATAATTGCATTTCGTTACCAGTGATATGAAAACATTTTTTTGGTCTAAATGACACTATTTTGGTCTCAAGGTGCCTAAAAAGCCTCTTTTAGTCAAAATAACTGCATTTGGTCACCAAAGGTCTGAAAAACCTTTTTAGCCAAAATTACTGTATTTTTGTCTTTTAGAGTCTTAAAATGCCGGTTTTAGACAAGATAATTGCATTTCGTAAGCAGTGATCTGAAAACATTTTTTTGGTCAAAATGATTCTATTTTGGTCTCCAAGTGTCTAAAAATCCTTTTTTAGTCAAAATAACTGCATTTGGTCACCAAAGGTCTGAAAACCTTTTTTAGCCAAAATGACTGTATTTTTGTCTTTTAGAGTCTTAAAAAGCCGGTTTTAGACAAGATAATTGCATTTCGTTACCAGTGATATGAAAACATTTTTTTGGTCAAAATGACTCTATTTTGGTCTCAAGGTGCCTAAAAAGCCTCTTTCAGTCAAAATAACTGCATTTGTTCACCAAAGGTCTGAGAAAAAATTTAGTCAAAATGATTGTATTTTCTTCTATTAGAGTCTTAAAAGGCCGGTTTTGGACAAGATAATTACATTTGGTAACCAATCGCCTGAAACATTTGTTTGGGTCAAAATGACTCTATTTTGGTCTCCAAGTGTCTAAAAACCCTATTTTAGTCAAAATAAATGCATGTGTTCACCAAAGGTCTGAAAAACATTTTTAGCCAAAATTACTGTATTTTTGTCTTTTAGAGTCTTAAAAAGCCGGTTTTAGACAAGATAATTGCATTTCGTAACCAGTGATCTGAAAATTTTTTTTGGTCAAAAATACTCTATTTTGGTCTCCAAGTGTCTAAAAAGCCTTTTTTAGTCAAAATAATTGCATTTGGTCACCAAAGGTCTGAAAAACTTTTTTAGCCAAAATGACTGTATTTTTGTCTTTTAGAGTCTTAAAATGCCGGTTTTAGACAAGATAATTGCATTTCGTAAGCAGTGATCTGAAAACATTTTTTTGGTCAAAATGATTCTATTTTGGTCTCCAAGTGTCTAAAAATCCTTTTTTAGTCAAAATAACTGCATTTGGTCACCAAAGGTCTGAAAAACCTTATTAGCTAAAATGACTGTATTTTTGTCTTTTAGAGTCTTAAAAAGCCGGTTTTAGACAAGATAATTGCATTTCGTTACCAGTGATATGTAAACATTTTTTTGGTCAAAATGACTCCATTTTTGTCTCCAAGTGAATAAAAAGCCTCTTTTAGTCAAAATAACTGCATTTGGTCACCAAAGGTCTGAGAAAAAATTTAGTCAAAATGATTGTATTTTCTTCTATTAGAGTCTTAAAAAGCCGGTTTTGGACAAGATAATTGCATTTGGTAACCTATCGCCTGAAACATTTGTTTGGGTCAAAATGACTCTATTTCGGTCTCCAAGTGTCTAAAAACCCTATTTTAGTCAAAATAAATGCATGTGTTCAACAAAGGTCTGAAAACCTTTTTTAGCCAAAATGACTGTATTTTTGTCTTTTCGAGTCTTAAAAAGCCGATTTTAGACAAGATAATTGCATTTCGTTCCCAGTGATCTGAAAACATTTTTTTGGTCAAAATGATTCTATTTTGGTCTCCAAGTGTCTAAAAATCCTTTTTTAGTCAAATAACTGCAATTGGTCAACAAAGGTCTGAAAAACATTTTTAGCCAAAATGATTGTATTTTCTTCTATTAGAGTCTTAAAAAGCCGGTTTTGGACAAGATAATTGCATTTGGTAACCAATCGCCTGAAACATTTGCTTGGGTCAAAATGACTCTATTTTGGTCTCCAAGTGTCTAAATAGCCTTTTTTATTCAAAATAATTGCATTTGGTCACAAAAAGGTCTGAAAAACTTTTAGCCAAAATGACTATTTTTGTCTTTTAGAGTCTTAAAAAGCCGGTTTTAGACAAGATAATTGCATTTCGTTACCAGTGATATGAAAACATTTTTTTGGTCAAAATTACACTATTTTGGTCTCAAGGTGCCTAAAAAGCCTCTTTTAGTCAAAATAACTGCATTTGGTCACCAAAGGTCTGAGAAAAAATGTAGTCAAAATGATTGTATTTTCTTCTGTTAGAGTCTTAAAAAGCCGGTTTTGGACAAGATAATTGCATTTGGTAACCAATCGCCTGAAACATTTGTTTGGGTCAAAATGACTCTATTTTGGTCTCCAAGTGTCTAAAAATCCTTTTTTAGTCAAAATAACTGCATTTGGTCACCAAAGGTCTGAAAAACCTTTTTAGCCAAAATGACTGTATTTTTGTCTTTTAGAGTCTTAAAAAGCCGGTTTTAGACAAGATAATTGCATTTCGTTACCAGTGATATGAAAACATTTTTTTGGTCAAAATGACTCTATTTTGGTTTCCAAGTGCCTAAAAAGCCTCTTTTAGTCAAAATAACTGCATTTGGTCACCAAAGGTCTGAGAAAAAATTTAGTCAAAATGATTGTATTTTCTTCTATTAGAGTCTTAAAAAGCCGGTTTTGGACTTTGCATTTGGTAACCTATCGTCTGAAACATTTGTTTGGGTCAAAATGACTCTATTTCGGTCTCCAAGTGTCTAAAAACCCTATTTTAGTCAAAATAAATGCATGTGTTCAACAAAGGTCTGAAAACCTTTTTTAGCCAAAATGACTGTATTTTTGTCTTTTAGAGTCTTAAAAAGCCGGTTTTAGACAAGATAATTGCATTTCGTTACCAATGATATGAAAACATTTTTTTGGTCAAAATGACTCTATTTTGGTCTCAAGGTGCCTAAAAAGCCTCTTTCAGTCAAAATAAATGCATGTGTTCACCAAAGGTCTGGAAAAATTTTTTTAGCCAAAATGACTGTATTTTTGACTTTTAGAATCTTAAAAAGCCGGTTTTAGACAAGATAATTGCATTTCGTAACCAGTGATCTGAAAATATTTTTTTGGTCAAAATGATTCTATTTTGGCCTCCAAGTGTCTAAAAATCCTTTTTTAGTCAAAATAACTGCATTTGGTCACCAAAGGTCTGAAAAACCTTTTTAGCCAAAATTACTGTATTTTTGTCTTTTAGAGTCTTAAAAAGCCGGTTTTAGACAAGATAATTGCATTTCGTAACCAGTGATCTGAAAAATTTTTTTTGGTCAAAAATACTCTATTTTGGTCTCCAAGTGTCTAAAAAGCCTTTTTTAGTCAAAATAATTGCATTTGGTCACCAAAGGTCTGAAAAACTTTTTTAGCCAAAATGACTGTATTTTTGTCTTTTAGAGTCTTAAAATGCCGGTTTTAGACAAGATAATTGCATTTCGTAAGCAGTGATCTGAAAACATTTTTTTGGTCAAAATGATTCTATTTTGGTCTCCAAGTGTCTAAAAATCCTTTTTTAGTCAAAATGACTGCATTTGGTCACCAAAGGTCTGAGAAAAAATATAGTCAAAATGATTGTATTTTCTTCTATTAGAGTCTTAAAAAGCCGGTTTTGGACAAGATAATTGCATTTGGTAACCTATCGCCTGAAACATTTGTTTGGGTCAAAATGACTCTATTTCGGTCTCCAAGTGTCTAAAAACCCTATTTTAGTCAAAATAAATGCATGTGTTCAACAAAGGTCTGAAAACCTTTTTTAGCCAAAATGACTGTATTTTTGTCTTTTAGAGTCTTAAAAAGCCGGTTTTAGACAACATAATTGCATTTCGTTCCCAGTGATCTGAAAACATTTTTTTGGTCAAAATGATTCTATTTTGGCCTCCAAGTGTCTAAAAATCCTTTTTTAGTCAAAATAACTGCATTTGGTCACCAAAGGTCTGAAAAACCTTTTTAGCCAAAATGACTGTATTTTTGTCTTTTAGAGTCTTAAAAAGCCGGTTTTAGACAAGATAATTGCATTTCGTTACCAGTGATATGAAAACATTTTTTTGGTCTAAATGACACTATTTTGGTCTCAAGGTGCCTAAAAAGCCTCTTTTAGTCAAAATAACTGCATTTGGTCACCAAAGGTCTGAAAAACCTTTTTAGCCAAAATTACTGTATTTTTGTCTTTTAGAGTCTTAAAATGCCGGTTTTAGACAAGATAATTGCATTTCGTAAGCAGTGATCTGAAAACATTTTTTTGGTCAAAATGATTCTATTTTGGTCTCCAAGTGTCTAAAAATCCTTTTTTAGTCAAAATAACTGCATTTGGTCACCAAAGGTCTGAAAACCTTTTTTAGCCAAAATGACTGTATTTTTGTCTTTTAGAGTCTTAAAAAGCCGGTTTTAGACAAGATAATTGCATTTCGTTACCAGTGATATGAAAACATTTTTTTGGTCAAAATGACTCTATTTTGGTCTCAAGGTGCCTAAAAAGCCTCTTTCAGTCAAAATAACTGCATTTGTTCACCAAAGGTCTGAGAAAAAATTTAGTCAAAATGATTGTATTTTCTTCTATTAGAGTCTTAAAAGGCCGGTTTTGGACAAGATAATTACATTTGGTAACCAATCGCCTGAAACATTTGTTTGGGTCAAAATGACTCTATTTTGGTCTCCAAGTGTCTAAAAACCCTATTTTAGTCAAAATAAATGCATGTGTTCACCAAAGGTCTGAAAAACATTTTTAGCCAAAATTACTGTATTTTTGTCTTTTAGAGTCTTAAAAAGCCGGTTTTAGACAAGATAATTGCATTTCGTAACCAGTGATCTGAAAATTTTTTTTGGTCAAAAATACTCTATTTTGGTCTCCAAGTGTCTAAAAAGCCTTTTTTAGTCAAAATAATTGCATTTGGTCACCAAAGGTCTGAAAAACTTTTTTAGCCAAAATGACTGTATTTTTGTCTTTTAGAGTCTTAAAATGCCGGTTTTAGACAAGATAATTGCATTTCGTAAGCAGTGATCTGAAAACATTTTTTTGGTCAAAATGATTCTATTTTGGTCTCCAAGTGTCTAAAAATCCTTTTTTAGTCAAAATAACTGCATTTGGTCACCAAAGGTCTGAAAAACCTTATTAGCTAAAATGACTGTATTTTTGTCTTTTAGAGTCTTAAAAAGCCGGTTTTAGACAAGATAATTGCATTTCGTTACCAGTGATATGTAAACATTTTTTTGGTCAAAATGACTCCATTTTTGTCTCCAAGTGAATAAAAAGCCTCTTTTAGTCAAAATAACTGCATTTGGTCACCAAAGGTCTGAGAAAAAATTTAGTCAAAATGATTGTATTTTCTTCTATTAGAGTCTTAAAAAGCCGGTTTTGGACAAGATAATTGCATTTGGTAACCTATCGCCTGAAACATTTGTTTGGGTCAAAATGACTCTATTTCGGTCTCCAAGTGTCTAAAAACCCTATTTTAGTCAAAATAAATGCATGTGTTCAACAAAGGTCTGAAAACCTTTTTTAGCCAAAATGACTGTATTTTTGTCTTTTAGAGTCTTAAAAAGCCGATTTTAGACAAGATAATTGCATTTCGTTCCCAGTGATCTGAAAACATTTTTTTGGTCAAAATGATTCTATTTTGGTCTCCAAGTGTCTAAAAATCCTTTTTTAGTCAAATAACTGCAATTGGTCAACAAAGGTCTGAAAAACATTTTTAGCCAAAATGATTGTATTTTCTTCTATTAGAGTCTTAAAAAGCCGGTTTTGGACAAGATAATTGCATTTGGTAACCAATCGCCTGAAACATTTGCTTGGGTCAAAATGACTCTATTTTGGTCTCCAAGTGTCTAAATAGCCTTTTTTATTCAAAATAATTGCATTTGGTCACAAAAAGGTCTGAAAAACTTTTAGCCAAAATGACTATTTTTGTCTTTTAGAGTCTTAAAAAGCCGGTTTTAGACAAGATAATTGCATTTCGTTACCAGTGATATGAAAACATTTTTTTGGTCAAAATTACACTATTTTGGTCTCAAGGTGCCTAAAAAGCCTCTTTTAGTCAAAATAACTGCATTTGGTCACCAAAGGTCTGAGAAAAAATGTAGTCAAAATGATTGTATTTTCTTCTGTTAGAGTCTTAAAAAGCCGGTTTTGGACAAGATAATTGCATTTGGTAACCAATCGCCTGAAACATTTGTTTGGGTCAAAATGACTCTATTTTGGTCTCCAAGTGTCTAAAAATCCTTTTTTAGTCAAAATAACTGCATTTGGTCACCAAAGGTCTGAAAAACCTTTTTAGCCAAAATGACTGTATTTTTGTCTTTTAGAGTCTTAAAAAGCCGGTTTTAGACAAGATAATTGCATTTCGTTACCAGTGATATGAAAACATTTTTTTGGTCAAAATGACTCTATTTTGGTTTCCAAGTGCCTAAAAAGCCTCTTTTAGTCAAAATAACTGCATTTGGTCACCAAAGGTCTGAGAAAAAATTTAGTCAAAATGATTGTATTTTCTTCTATTAGAGTCTTAAAAAGCCGGTTTTGGACTTTGCATTTGGTAACCTATCGTCTGAAACATTTGTTTGGGTCAAAATGACTCTATTTCGGTCTCCAAGTGTCTAAAAACCCTATTTTAGTCAAAATAAATGCATGTGTTCAACAAAGGTCTGAAAACCTTTTTTAGCCAAAATGACTGTATTTTTGTCTTTTAGAGTCTTAAAAAGCCGGTTTTAGACAAGATAATTGCATTTCGTTACCAATGATATGAAAACATTTTTTTGGTCAAAATGACTCTATTTTGGTCTCAAGGTGCCTAAAAAGCCTCTTTCAGTCAAAATAAATGCATGTGTTCACCAAAGGTCTGGAAAAATTTTTTTAGCCAAAATGACTGTATTTTTGACTTTTAGAATCTTAAAAAGCCGGTTTTAGACAAGATAATTGCATTTCGTAACCAGTGATCTGAAAATATTTTTTTGGTCAAAATGATTCTATTTTGGCCTCCAAGTGTCTAAAAATCCTTTTTTAGTCAAAATAACTGCATTTGGTCACCAAAGGTCTGAAAAACCTTTTTAGCCAAAATTACTGTATTTTTGTCTTTTAGAGTCTTAAAAAGCCGGTTTTAGACAAGATAATTGCATTTCGTAACCAGTGATCTGAAAAATTTTTTTTGGTCAAAAATACTCTATTTTGGTCTCCAAGTGTCTAAAAAGCCTTTTTTAGTCAAAATAATTGCATTTGGTCACCAAAGGTCTGAAAAACTTTTTTAGCCAAAATGACTGTATTTTTGTCTTTTAGAGTCTTAAAATGCCGGTTTTAGACAAGATAATTGCATTTCGTAAGCAGTGATCTGAAAACATTTTTTTGGTCAAAATGATTCTATTTTGGTCTCCAAGTGTCTAAAAATCCTTTTTTAGTCAAAATGACTGCATTTGGTCACCAAAGGTCTGAGAAAAAATATAGTCAAAATGATTGTATTTTCTTCTATTAGAGTCTTAAAAAGCCGGTTTTGGACAAGATAATTGCATTTGGTAACCTATCGCCTGAAACATTTGTTTGGGTCAAAATGACTCTATTTCGGTCTCCAAGTGTCTAAAAACCCTATTTTAGTCAAAATAAATGCATGTGTTCAACAAAGGTCTGAAAACCTTTTTTAGCCAAAATGACTGTATTTTTGTCTTTTAGAGTCTTAAAAAGCCGGTTTTAGACAACATAATTGCATTTCGTTCCCAGTGATCTGAAAACATTTTTTTGGTCAAAATGATTCTATTTTGGCCTCCAAGTGTCTAAAAATCCTTTTTTAGTCAAAATAACTGCATTTGGTCACCAAAGGTCTGAAAAACCTTTTTAGCCAAAATGACTGTATTTTTGTCTTTTAGAGTCTTAAAAAGCCGGTTTTAGACAAGATAATTGCATTTCGTAACCAGTGATCTGAAAAAATTTTTTTGGTCAAAAATACTATATTTTGGTCTCCAAGTGTCTAAAAAGCCTTTTTTAGTCAAAATAATTGCATTTGGTCACCAAAAGTCTGAAAAACCTTTTTAGCCAAAATGACTGTATTTTTGTCTTTTAGAGTCTTAAAAAGCCGGTTTTAGACAAGATAATTGCATTTCGTAACCAGTGATCTGAAAACATTTTTTTGGTCAAAATGATTCTATTTTGGTCTCCAAGTGTCTAAAAAGCCTTTTTTTTAGTCAAAATAATTGCATTTGGTCACCAAAGGTCTGAAAAACTTTTTTAGCCAAAATGACTATTTTTGTCTTTTAGAGTCTTAAAAAGCCTGTTTTAGACAAGATAATTGCATTTCGTTACCAGTGATATGAAAACATTTTTTTGGTCTAAATGACACTATTTTGGTCTCAAGGTGCCTAAAAAGCCTCTTTTAGTCAAAATAACTGCATTTGGTCACCAAAGGTCTGAAAAACCTTTTTAGCCAAAATTACTGTATTTTTGTCTTTTAGAGTCTTAAAAAGCCGGTTTTAGACAAGATTATTGCATTTCGTAACCAGTGATCTGAAAAATTTTTTTTGGTCAAAAATACTCTATTTTGGTCTCCAAGTGTCTAAAAAGCCTATTTTAGTCAAAATAATTGCATTTGGTCACCAAAGGTCTGAAAAACTTTTTTAGCCAAAATGACTGTATTTTTGTTTTTTAGAGTCTTAAAATGCCGGTTTTAGACAAGATAATTGCATTTCGTAAGCAGTGATCTGAAAACATTTTTTTGGTCAAAATGATTCTATTTTGGTCTCCAAGTGTCTAAAAATCCTTTTTTAGTCAAAATAACTGCATTTGGTCACCAAAGGTCTGAAAAACCTTATTAGCTAAAATGACTGTATTTTTGTCTTTTAGAGTCTTAAAAAGCCGGTTTTTGACAAGATAATTGCATTTCGTTACCAGTGATATGAAAACATTTTTTTGGTCAAAATGACTCTATTTTGGTTTCCAAGTGCCTAAAAAGCCTCTTTTAGTCAAAATAACTGCATTTGGTCACCAAAGGTCTGAGAAAAAATTTAGTCAAAATGATTGTATTTTCTTCTATTAGAGTCTTAAAAAGCCGGTTTTGGACAAGATAATTGCATTTGGTAACCTATCGCCTGAAACATTTGTTTGGGTCAAAATGACTCTATTTCGGTCTCCAAGTGTCTAAAAACCCTATTTTAGTCAAAATAAATGCATGTGTTCAACAAAGGTCTGAAAACCTTTTTTAGCCAAAATGACTGTATTTTTGTCTTTTAGAGTCTTAAAAAGCCGGTTTTAGACAAGATAATTGCATTTCGTTACCAGTGATATGAAAACATTTTTTTGGTCAAAATGACTCTATTTTGGTCTCAAGGTGCCTAAAAAGCCTCTTTCAGTCAAAATAACTGCATTTGTTCACCAAAGGTCTGAGAAAAAATTTAGTCAAAATGATTGTATTTTCTTCTATTAGAGTCTTAAAAGGCCGGTTTTGGACAAGATAATTACATTTGGTAACCAATCGCCTGAAACATTTGTTTGGGTCAAAATGACTCTATTTTGGTCTCCAAGTGTCTAAAAACCCTATTTTAGTCAAAATAAATGCATGTGTTCACCAAAGGTCTGAAAAACATTTTTAGCCAAAATGACTGTATTTTTGTCTTTTAGAGTCTTAAAAAGCCGGTTTTAGACAAGATAATAGCATTTCGTAACCAGTGATCTGAAAACATTTTTTTTGGTCAAAATGATTCTATTTTGGTCTCCAAGTGTCTAAAAATCCTTTTTTAGTCAAAATAACTGCATTTGTACACCAAAGGTCTGAAAAACCTTTTAGCCAAAATTACTGTATTTTTGTCTTTTAGAGTCTTAAAAAGCCGGTTTTAGACAAGATAATTGCATTTCGTAACCAGTGATCTGAAAATTTTTTTTGGTCAAAAATACTCTATTTTGGTCTCCAAGTGTCTAAAAAGCCTTTTTTAGTCAAAATAATTGCATTTGGTCACCAAAGGTCTGAAAAACTTTTTTAGCCAAAATGACTGTATTTTTGTCTTTTAGAGTCTTAAAATGCCGGTTTTAGACAAGATAATTGCATTTCGTAAGCAGTGATCTGAAAACATTTTTTTGGTCAAAATGATTCTATTTTGGTCTCCAAGTGTCTAAAAATCCTTTTTTAGTCAAAATAACTGCATTTGGTCACCAAAGGTCTGAAAAACCTTATTAGCTAAAATGACTGTATTTTTGTCTTTTAGAGTCTTAAAAAGCCGGTTTTAGACAAGATAATTGCATTTCGTAACCAGTGATCTGAAAATTTTTTTTGGTCAAAAATACTCTATTTTGGTCTCCAAGTGTCTAAAAAGCCTTTTTTAGTCAAAATAATTGCATTTGGTCACCAAAGGTCTGAAAAACTTTTTTAGCCAAAATGACTGTATTTTTGTCTTTTAGAGTCTTAAAATGCCGGTTTTAGACAAGATAATTGCATTTCGTAAGCAGTGATCTGAAAACATTTTTTTGGTCAAAATGATTCTATTTTGGTCTCCAAGTGTCTAAAAATCCTTTTTTAGTCAAAATAACTGCATTTGGTCACCAAAGGTCTGAAAAACCTTATTAGCTAAAATGACTGTATTTTTGTCTTTTAGAGTCTTAAAAAGCCGGTTTTAGACAAGATAATTGCATTTCGTAACCAGTGATCTGAAAATTTTTTTTGGTCAAAAATACTCTATTTTGGTCTCCAAGTGTCTAAAAAGCCTTTTTTAGTCAAAATAATTGCATTTGGTCACCAAAGGTCTGAAAAACTTTTTTAGCCAAAATGACTGTATTTTTGTCTTTTAGAGTCTTAAAATGCCGGTTTTAGACAAGATAATTGCATTTCGTAAGCAGTGATCTGAAAACATTTTTTTGGTCAAAATGATTCTATTTTGGTCTCCAAGTGTCTAAAAATCCTTTTTTAGTCAAAATAACTGCATTTGGTCACCAAAGGTCTGAAAAACCTTATTAGCTAAAATGACTGTATTTTTGTCTTTTAGAGTCTTAAAAAGCCGGTTTTAGACAAGATAATTGCATTTCGTTACCAGTGAAATGTAAACATTTTTTTGGTCAAAATGACTCCATTTTTGTCTCCAAGTGAATAAAAAGCCTCTTTTAGTCAAAATAACTGCATTTGGTCACCAAAGGTCTGAGAAAAAATTTAGTCAAAATGATTGTATATTTTTCTATTAGAGTCTTAAAAAGCCGGTTTTGGACAAGATAATTGCATTTGGTAACCTATCGCCTGAAACATTTGTTTGGGTCAAAATGACTCTATTTCGGTCTCCAAGTGTCTAAAAACCCTATTTTAGTCAAAATAAATGCATGTGTTCAACAAAGGTCTGAAAACCTTTTTTAGCCAAAATGACTGTATTTTCGTCTTTTAGAGTCTTAAAAAGCCGATTTTAGACAAGATAATTGCATTTCGTTCCCAGTGATCTGAAAACATTTTTTTGGTCAAAATGATTCTATTTTGGTCTCCAAGTGTCTAAAAATCCTTTTTTAGTCAAATAACTGCAATTGGTCAACAAAGGTCTGAAAAACATTTTTAGCCAAAATGATTGTATTTTCTTCTATTAGAGTCTTAAAAAGCCGGTTTTGGACAAGATAATTGCATTTGGTAACCAATCGCCTGAAACATTTGCTTGGGTCAAAATGACTCTATTTTGGTCTCCAAGTGTCTAAATAGCCTTTTTTATTCAAAATAATTGCATTTGGTCACAAAAAGGTCTGAAAAACTTTTTTAGCCAAAATGACTATTTTTGTCTTTTAGAGTCTTAAAAAGCCGGTTTTAGACAAGATAATTGCATTTCGTTACCAGTGATATGAAAACATTTTTTTGGTCAAAATTACACTATTTTGGTCTCAAGGTGCCTAAAAAGCCTCTTTTAGTCAAAATAACTGCATTTGGTCACCAAAGGTCTGAGAAAAAATTTAGTCAAAATGATTGTATTTTCTTCTATTAGAGTCTTAAAAAGCCGGTTTTGGACAAGATAATTGCATTTGGTAACCAATCGCCTGAAACATTTGTTTGGGTCAAAATGACTCTATTTTGGTCTTCAAGTGTCTAAAAATCCTTTTTTAGTCAAAATAACTGCATTTGGTCACCAAAGGTCTGAAAAACCTTTTTAGCCAAAATGACTGTATTTTTGTCTTTTAGAGTCTTAAAAATCCGGTTTTAGACAAGATAATTGCATTTGGTAACCAATCGCCTGAAACATTTTTTTGGGTCAAAATGACTCTATTTTGGTCTCCAGGTGTCTAAAAACCCTATTTTAGTCAAAATAAATGCATGTGTTCACCAAAGGTCTGAAAAACATTTTTAGCCAAAATGACTGTATTTTTGTCTTTTAGAGTCTTAAAAAGCCGGTTTTAGACAAGATAATTGCGTTTCGTAACCAGTGATCTGAAAACATTTTTTTGGTCAAAATGATTCTATTTTGGTCTCCAAGTGTCTAAAAATCCTCTTTTAGTCAAAATAACTGCATTTGGTCACCAAAGGTCTGAAAAACCTTTTTAGCCAAAATGACTGTATTTTTGTCTTTTAGAGTCTTAAAAAGCCGGTTTTAGACAAGATAATTGCATTTCGTTACCAGTGATATGAAAACATTTTTTTGGTCAAAATGACTCTATTTTGGTCTCAAGGTGCCTAAAAAGCCTCTTTTAGTCAAAATAACTGCATTTGGTCACCAAAGGTCTGAGAAAAAGTTTAGTCAAAATGATTGTATATTTTTCTATTAGAGTCTTAAAAAGCCGGTTTTGGACAAGATAATTGCATTTGGTAACCAATCGCCTGAAACATTTGTTTGGGTCAAAATGACTCTATTTTGGTCTCCAAGTGTCTAAAAACCCTATTTTAGTCAAACTAAATGCATGTGTTCACCAAAAGTCTGAAAAACATTTTTAGCCAAAATGACTGTATTTTTGTCTTTTAGAGTCCTAAAAAGCCGGTTTTAGACAAGATAATTGCATTTCGTAACCAGTGATCTGAAAACATTTTTTTGGTCAAAATGATTCTATTTTGGTCTCCAAGTGTCTAAAAATCCTTTTTTAGTCAAAATAACTGCATTTGGTCACCAAAGGTCTGAAAAACCTTTTTAGCCAAAATGACTGTATTTTTGTCTTTTAGAGTCTTAAAAAGCCGGTTTTAGACAAGATAATTGCATTTCGTAACCAGTGATATGAAAACATTTTTTTGGTCAAAATGACTCTATTTTGGTCTCCAAGTGCCAAAAAAGCCTCTTTTAGTCAAAATAACTGCATTTGGTCACCAAAGGTCTGAGAAAAATTTAGTCAAAATGATTGTATTTTCTTCTATTAGAGTCTTAAAAAGCCGGTTTTGGACAAGATAATTGCATTTGGTAACCTATCGCCTGAAACATTTGTTTGGGTCAAAATGACTCTATTTCGGTCTCCAAGTGTCTAAAAACCCTATTTTAGTCAAAATAAATGCATGTGTTCAACAAAGGTCTGAAGACCTTTTTTAGCCAAAATGACTGTATTTTTGTCTTTTAGAGTCTTAAAAAGCCGATTTTAGACAAGATAATTGCATTTCGTTCCCAGTGATCTGAAAACATTTTTTTGGTCAAAATGATTCTATTTTGGTCTCCAAGTGTCTAAAAATCCTTTTTTAGTCAAATAACTGCAATTGGTCAACAAAGGTCTGAAAAACATTTTTAGCCAAAATGATTGTATTTTCTTCTATTAGAGTCTTAAAAAGCCGGTTTTGGACAAGATAATTGCATTTGGTAACCAATCGCCTGAAACATTTGCTTGGGTCAAAATGACTCTATTTTGGTCTCCAAGTGTCTAAATAGCCTTTTTTATTCAAAATAATTGCATTTGGTCACAAAAAGGTCTGAAAAACTTTTTTAGCCAAAATGACTATTTTTGTCTTTTAGAGTCTTAAAAAGCCGGTTTTAGACAAGATAATTGCATTTCGTTACCAGTGATATGAAAACATTTTTTTGGTCAAAATTACACTATTTTGGTCTCAAGGTGCCTAAAAAGCCTCTTTTAGTCAAAATAACTGCATTTGGTCACCAAAGGTCTGAGAAAAAATTTAGTCAAAATGATTGTATTTTCTTCTATTAGAGTCTTAAAAAGCCGGTTTTGGACAAGATAATTGCATTTGGTAACCAATCGCCTGAAACATTTGTTTGGGTCAAAATGACTCTATTTTGGTCTTCAAGTGTCTAAAAATCCTTTTTTAGTCAAAATAACTGCATTTGGTCACCAAAGGTCTGAAAAACCTTTTTAGCCAAAATGACTGTATTTTTGTCTTTTAGAGTCTTAAAAATCCGGTTTTAGACAAGATAATTGCATTTGGTAACCAATCGCCTGAAACATTTTTTTGGGTCAAAATGACTCTATTTTGGTCTCCAGGTGTCTAAAAACCCTATTTTAGTCAAAATAAATGCATGTGTTCACCAAAGGTCTGAAAAACATTTTTAGCCAAAATGACTGTATTTTTGTCTTTTAGAGTCTTAAAAAGCCGGTTTTAGACAAGATAATTGCGTTTCGTAACCAGTGATCTGAAAACATTTTTTTGGTCAAAATGATTCTATTTTGGTCTCCAAGTGTCTAAAAATCCTCTTTTAGTCAAAATAACTGCATTTGGTCACCAAAGGTCTGAAAAACCTTTTTAGCCAAAATGACTGTATTTTTGTCTTTTAGAGTCTTAAAAAGCCGGTTTTAGACAAGATAATTGCATTTCGTTACCAGTGATATGAAAACATTTTTTTGGTCAAAATGACTCTATTTTGGTCTCAAGGTGCCTAAAAAGCCTCTTTTAGTCAAAATAACTGCATTTGGTCACCAAAGGTCTGAGAAAAAGTTTAGTCAAAATGATTGTATATTTTTCTATTAGAGTCTTAAAAAGCCGGTTTTGGACAAGATAATTGCATTTGGTAACCAATCGCCTGAAACATTTGTTTGGGTCAAAATGACTCTATTTTGGTCTCCAAGTGTCTAAAAACCCTATTTTAGTCAAACTAAATGCATGTGTTCACCAAAAGTCTGAAAAACATTTTTAGCCAAAATGACTGTATTTTTGTCTTTTAGAGTCCTAAAAAGCCGGTTTTAGACAAGATAATTGCATTTCGTAACCAGTGATCTGAAAATTTTTTTTGGTCAAAAATACTCTATTTTGGTCTCCAAGTGTCTAAAAAGCCTTTTTTAGTCAAAATAATTGCATTTGGTCACCAAAGGTCTGAAAAACTTTTTTAGCCAAAATGACTGTATTTTTGTCTTTTAGAGTCTTAAAATGCCGGTTTTAGACAAGATAATTGCATTTCGTAAGCAGTGATCTGAAAACATTTTTTTGGTCAAAATGATTCTATTTTGGTCTCCAAGTGTCTAAAAATCCTTTTTTAGTCAAAATAACTGCATTTGGTCACCAAATGTCTGAAAAACCTTATTAGCTAAAATGACTGTATTTTTGTCTTTTAGAGTCTTAAAAAGCCGGTTTTAGACAAGATAATTGCATTTCGTAACCAGTGATCTGAAAATTTTTTTTGGTCAAAAATACTCTATTTTGGTCTCCAAGTGTCTAAAAAGCCTTTTTTAGTCAAAATAATTGCATTTGGTCACCAAAGGTCTGAAAAACTTTTTTAGCCAAAATGACTGTATTTTTGTCTTTTAGAGTCTTAAAATGCCGGTTTTAGACAAGATAATTGCATTTCGTAAGCAGTGATCTGAAAACATTTTTTTGGTCAAAATGATTCTATTTTGGTCTCCAAGTGTCTAAAAATCCTTTTTTAGTCAAAATAACTGCATTTGGTCACCAAAGGTCTGAAAAACCTTATTAGCTAAAATGACTGTATTTTTGTCTTTTAGAGTCTTAAAAAGCCGGTTTTAGACAAGATAATTGCATTTCGTTACCAGTGAAATGTAAACATTTTTTTGGTCAAAATGACTCCATTTTTGTCTCCAAGTGAATAAAAAGCCTCTTTTAGTCAAAATAACTGCATTTGGTCACCAAAGGTCTGAGAAAAAATTTAGTCAAAATGATTGTATATTTTTCTATTAGAGTCTTAAAAAGCCGGTTTTGGACAAGATAATTGCATTTGGTAACCTATCGCCTGAAACATTTGTTTGGGTCAAAATGACTCTATTTCGGTCTCCAAGTGTCTAAAAACCCTATTTTAGTCAAAATAAATGCATGTGTTCAACAAAGGTCTGAAAACCTTTTTTAGCCAAAATGACTGTATTTTTGTCTTTTAGAGTCTTAAAAAGCCGATTTTAGACAAGATAATTGCATTTCGTTCCCAGTGATCTGAAAACATTTTTTTGGTCAAAATGATTCTATTTTGGTCTCCAAGTGTCTAAAAATCCTTTTTTAGTCAAATAACTGCAATTGGTCAACAAAGGTCTGAAAAACATTTTTAGCCAAAATGATTGTATTTTCTTCTATTAGAGTCTTAAAAAGCCGGTTTTGGACAAGATAATTGCATTTGGTAACCAATCGCCTGAAACATTTGCTTGGGTCAAAATGACTCTATTTTGGTCTCCAAGTGTCTAAATAGCCTTTTTTATTCAAAATAATTGCATTTGGTCACAAAAAGGTCTGAAAAACTTTTTTAGCCAAAATGACTATTTTTGTCTTTTAGAGTCTTAAAAAGCCGGTTTTAGACAAGATAATTGCATTTCGTTACCAGTGATATGAAAACATTTTTTTGGTCAAAATTACACTATTTTGGTCTCAAGGTGCCTAAAAAGCCTCTTTTAGTCAAAATAACTGCATTTGGTCACCAAAGGTCTGAGAAAAAATTTAGTCAAAATGATTGTATTTTCTTCTATTAGAGTCTTAAAAAGCCGGTTTTGGACAAGATAATTGCATTTGGTAACCAATCGCCTGAAACATTTGTTTGGGTCAAAATGACTCTATTTTGGTCTTCAAGTGTCTAAAAATCCTTTTTTAGTCAAAATAACTGCATTTGGTCACCAAAGGTCTGAAAAACCTTTTTAGCCAAAATGACTGTATTTTTGTCTTTTAGAGTCTTAAAAATCCGGTTTTAGACAAGATAATTGCATTTGGTAACCAATCGCCTGAAACATTTTTTTGGGTCAAAATGACTCTATTTTGGTCTCCAGGTGTCTAAAAACCCTATTTTAGTCAAAATAAATGCATGTGTTCACCAAAGGTCTGAAAAACATTTTTAGCCAAAATGACTGTATTTTTGTCTTTTAGAGTCTTAAAAAGCCGGTTTTAGACAAGATAATTGCGTTTCGTAACCAGTGATCTGAAAACATTTTTTTGGTCAAAATGATTCTATTTTGGTCTCCAAGTGTCTAAAAATCCTCTTTTAGTCAAAATAACTGCATTTGGTCACCAAAGGTCTGAAAAACCTTTTTAGCCAAAATGACTGTATTTTTGTCTTTTAGAGTCTTAAAAAGCCGGTTTTAGACAAGATAATTGCATTTCGTTACCAGTGATATGAAAACATTTTTTTGGTCAAAATGACTCTATTTTGGTCTCAAGGTGCCTAAAAAGCCTCTTTTAGTCAAAATAACTGCATTTGGTCACCAAAGGTCTGAGAAAAAGTTTAGTCAAAATGATTGTATATTTTTCTATTAGAGTCTTAAAAAGCCGGTTTTGGACAAGATAATTGCATTTGGTAACCAATCGCCTGAAACATTTGTTTGGGTCAAAATGACTCTATTTTGGTCTCCAAGTGTCTAAAAACCCTATTTTAGTCAAACTAAATGCATGTGTTCACCAAAAGTCTGAAAAACATTTTTAGCCAAAATGACTGTATTTTTGTCTTTTAGAGTCCTAAAAAGCCGGTTTTAGACAAGATAATTGCATTTCGTAACCAGTGATCTGAAAACATTTTTTTGGTCAAAATGATTCTATTTTGGTCTCCAAGTGTCTAAAAATCCTTTTTTAGTCAAAATAACTGCATTTGGTCACCAAAGGTCTGAAAAACCTTTTTAGCCAAAATGACTGTATTTTTGTCTTTTAGAGTCTTAAAAAGCCGGTTTTAGACAAGATAATTGCATTTCGTAACCAGTGATATGAAAACATTTTTTTGGTCAAAATGACTCTATTTTGGTCTCCAAGTGCCAAAAAAGCCTCTTTTAGTCAAAATAACTGCATTTGGTCACCAAAGGTCTGAGAAAAATTTAGTCAAAATGATTGTATTTTCTTCTATTAGAGTCTTAAAAAGCCGGTTTTGGACAAGATAATTGCATTTGGTAACCTATCGCCTGAAACATTTGTTTGGGTCAAAATGACTCTATTTCGGTCTCCAAGTGTCTAAAAACCCTATTTTAGTCAAAATAAATGCATGTGTTCAACAAAGGTCTGAAGACCTTTTTTAGCCAAAATGACTGTATTTTTGTCTTTTAGAGTCTTAAAAAGCCGATTTTAGACAAGATAATTGCATTTCGTTCCCAGTGATCTGAAAACATTTTTTTGGTCAAAATGATTCTATTTTGGTCTCCAAGTGTCTAAAAATCCTTTTTTAGTCAAATAACTGCAATTGGTCAACAAAGGTCTGAAAAACATTTTTAGCCAAAATGATTGTATTTTCTTCTATTAGAGTCTTAAAAAGCCGGTTTTGGACAAGATAATTGCATTTGGTAACCAATCGCCTGAAACATTTGCTTGGGTCAAAATGACTCTATTTTGGTCTCCAAGTGTCTAAATAGCCTTTTTTATTCAAAATAATTGCATTTGGTCACAAAAAGGTCTGAAAAACTTTTTTAGCCAAAATGACTATTTTTGTCTTTTAGAGTCTTAAAAAGCCGGTTTTAGACAAGATAATTGCATTTCGTTACCAGTGATATGAAAACATTTTTTTGGTCAAAATTACACTATTTTGGTCTCAAGGTGCCTAAAAAGCCTCTTTTAGTCAAAATAACTGCATTTGGTCACCAAAGGTCTGAGAAAAAATTTAGTCAAAATGATTGTATTTTCTTCTATTAGAGTCTTAAAAAGCCGGTTTTGGACAAGATAATTGCATTTGGTAACCAATCGCCTGAAACATTTGTTTGGGTCAAAATGACTCTATTTTGGTCTTCAAGTGTCTAAAAATCCTTTTTTAGTCAAAATAACTGCATTTGGTCACCAAAGGTCTGAAAAACCTTTTTAGCCAAAATGACTGTATTTTTGTCTTTTAGAGTCTTAAAAATCCGGTTTTAGACAAGATAATTGCATTTGGTAACCAATCGCCTGAAACATTTTTTTGGGTCAAAATGACTCTATTTTGGTCTCCAGGTGTCTAAAAACCCTATTTTAGTCAAAATAAATGCATGTGTTCACCAAAGGTCTGAAAAACATTTTTAGCCAAAATGACTGTATTTTTGTCTTTTAGAGTCTTAAAAAGCCGGTTTTAGACAAGATAATTGCGTTTCGTAACCAGTGATCTGAAAACATTTTTTTGGTCAAAATGATTCTATTTTGGTCTCCAAGTGTCTAAAAATCCTCTTTTAGTCAAAATAACTGCATTTGGTCACCAAAGGTCTGAAAAACCTTTTTAGCCAAAATGACTGTATTTTTGTCTTTTAGAGTCTTAAAAAGCCGGTTTTAGACAAGATAATTGCATTTCGTTACCAGTGATATGAAAACATTTTTTTGGTCAAAATGACTCTATTTTGGTCTCAAGGTGCCTAAAAAGCCTCTTTTAGTCAAAATAACTGCATTTGGTCACCAAAGGTCTGAGAAAAAGTTTAGTCAAAATGATTGTATATTTTTCTATTAGAGTCTTAAAAAGCCGGTTTTGGACAAGATAATTGCATTTGGTAACCAATCGCCTGAAACATTTGTTTGGGTCAAAATGACTCTATTTTGGTCTCCAAGTGTCTAAAAACCCTATTTTAGTCAAACTAAATGCATGTGTTCACCAAAAGTCTGAAAAACATTTTTAGCCAAAATGACTGTATTTTTGTCTTTTAGAGTCCTAAAAAGCCGGTTTTAGACAAGATAATTGCATTTCGTAACCAGTGATCTGAAAACATTTTTTTGGTCAAAATGATTCTATTTTGGTCTCCAAGTGTCTAAAAATCCTTTTTTAGTCAAAATAACTGCATTTGGTCACCAAAGGTCTGAAAAACCTTTTTAGCCAAAATGACTGTATTTTTGTCTTTTAGAGTCTTAAAAAGCCGGTTTTAGACAAGATAATTGCATTTCGTAACCAGTGATATGAAAACATTTTTTTGGTCAAAATGACTCTATTTTGGTCTCCAAGTGCCAAAAAAGCCTCTTTTAGTCAAAATAACTGCATTTGGTCACCAAAGGTCTGAGAAAAATTTAGTCAAAATGATTGTATTTTCTTCTATTAGAGTCTTAAAAAGCCGATTTTGGACAAGATAATTGCATTTGGTAACCAATCGCTTGAAACATTTGTTTGGGTCAAAATGACTCTATTTTGGTCTCCAAGTGTCTAAAAACCCTATTTTAGTCAAAATAAATGCATGTGTTCACCAAAGGTCTGAAAAACCTTTTTTAGCCAAAATGACTGTATTTTTGTCTTTTAGAGTCTTAAAAAGCCTGTTTTAGACAAGATAATTGCATTTCGTTACCAGTGATATGAAAACATTTTTTTGGTCAAAATGACTCTATTTTGGTCTCAAGGTGCCTAAAAAGCCTCTTTCAGTCAAAATAACTGCATTTGTTCACCAAAGGTCTGAGAAAAAATTTAGTCAAAATGATTGTATTTTCTTCTATTAGAGTCTTAAAAGGCCGGTTTTGGACAAGATAATTACATTTGGTAACCAATCGCCTGAAACATTTGTTTGGGTCAAAATGACTCTATTTTGGTCTCCAGGTGTCTAAAAACCCTATTTTAGTCAAAATAAATGCATGTGTTCACCAAAGGTCTGAAAAACATTTTTAGCCAAAATGACTGTATTTTTGTCTTTTAGAGTCTTAAAAAGCCGGTTTTAGACAAGATAATTGCGTTTCGTAACCAGTGATCTGAAAACATTTTTTTGGTCAAAATGATTCTATTTTGGTCTCCAAGTGTCTAAAAATCCTCTTTTAGTCAAAATAACTGCATTTGGTCACCAAAGGTCTGAAAAACATTTTTAGCCAAAATGACTGTATTTTTGTCTTTTAGAGTCTTAAAAAGCCGGTTTTAGACAAGATAATTGCATTTCGTAACCAGTGATATGAAAACATTTTTTTGGTCAAAATGACTCTTTGGTTTCCAAGTGCCTAAAAAGCCTCTTTTAGTCAAAATAACTGCATTTGGTCACCAAAGGTCTGAGAAAAAATTTAGTCAAAATGATTGTATTTTCTTCTATTAGAGTCTTAAAAAGCCGTTTTTGGACAAGATAATTGCATTTGGTAACCAATCGCTTGAAACATTTGTTTGGGTCAAAATGAGTCTATTTTGGTCTCCAAGTGTCTAAAATCCTTTTTTAGTCAAAATAAATGCATTTTGTTCACCAAAGGTCTGAAAACCTTTTTTAGCCAAAATGACTGTATTTTTGTCTTTTAGAGTCTTAAAAAGCCGGTTTTAGACAACATAATTGCATTTCGTTCCCAGTGATCTAAAAACATTTTTTTGGTAAAAATTACTCTATTTTGGTCTCCAAGTGTCTAAAAAGCCTTTTTTACTCAAAATAATTGCATTTGGTCACAAAAAGGTCTGAAAACCTTTTTTAGCCAAAATGACTATTTTTGTCTTTTAGAGTCTTAAAAAGCCGGTTTTAGACAAGATAATTGCATTTCGTTACCAGTGATATGAAAACATTTTTTTGGTCAAAATGACTCTATTTTGGTCTCAAGGTGCCTAAAAAGCCTCTTTCAGTCAAAATAACTGCATTTGTTCACCAAAGGTCTGAGAAAAAATTTAGTCAAAATGATTGTATTTTCTTCTATTTACATTATATAATATATTAATAATTATTATATAATATACATAATATAATTACATTTGGTAACCAATCGCCTGAAACATTTGTTTGGGTCAAAATGACTCTATTTTGGTCTTCAAGTGTCTAAAAACCCTATTTTAGTCAAAATAAATGCATGTGTTCACCAAAGGTCTGAAAAGCATTTTTAGCCAAAATGACTGTATTTTTGTCTTTTAGAATCTTAAAAAGCCGGTTTTAGACAAGATAATTGCATTTCGTAACCAGTGATCTGAAAATATTTTTTTGGTCAAAATGATTCTATTTTGGCCTCCAAGTGTCTAAAAATCCTTTTTTAGTCAAACTAATTGCATTTGGTCACCAAAAGTCTGAAAAACCTTTTTAGCCAAAATGACTGTATTTTTGTCTTTTAGAGTCTTAAAATGCCGGTTTTAGACAAGATAATTGCATTTCGTTACCAGTGATATGAAAACATTTTTTTGGTCAAAATGACTCTATTTTGGTCTCCAAGTGTCTAAAAACCCTATTTTAGTCAAAATAAATGCATGTGTTCACCAAAGGTCTGAAAAACCTTTTTAGCCAAAATGACTGTATTTTTGTCTTTTAGAGTCTTAAAAAGCCGGTTTTAGACAAGATAATTGCATTTCGTTACCAGTGATCTGAAAACATTTTTTTGGTCAAAATGATTCTATTTTGGTCTGCAAGTGTCTAAAAAGCCTTTTTTTTAGTCAAAATAATTGCATTTGGTCACCAAAGGTCTGAAAAACTTTTTTAGCCAAAATGACTGTATTTTTGTCTTTTAGAGTCTTAAAATGCCGGTTTTAGACAAGATAATTGCATTTCGTAAGCAGTGATCTGAAAACATTTTTTTGGTCAAAATGATTCTATTTTGGTCTCCAAGTGTCTAAAAATCCTTTTTTAGTCAAAATAACTGCATTTGGTCACCAAAGGTCTGAAAAACCTTATTAGCTAAAATGACTGTATTTTTGTCTTTTAGAGTCTTAAAAAGCCGGTTTTAGACAAGATAATTGCATTTCGTTACCAGTGATATGTAAACATTTTTTTGGTCAAAATGACTCCATTTTTGTCTCCAAGTGAATAAAAAGCCTCTTTTAGTCAAAATAACTGCATTTGGTCACCAAAGATCTGAGAAAAAATTTATTCAAAATGATTGTATTTTCTTCTATTAGAGTCTTAAAAAGCCGGTTTTGGACAAGATAATTGCATTTGGTAACCTATCGCCTGAAACATTTGTTTGGGTCAAAATGACTCTATTTCGGTCTCCAAGTGTCTAAAAACCCTATTTTATTCAAAATAAATGCATGTGTTCAACAAAGGTCTGAAAACCTTTTTTAGCCAAAATGACTGTATTTTTGTCTTTTAGAGTCTTAAAAAGCCGATTTTAGACAAGATAATTGCATTTCGTTCCCAGTGATCTGAAAACATTTTTTTGGTCAAAATGATTCTATTTTGGTCTCCAAGTGTCTAAAAATCCTTTTTTAGTCAAATAACTGCATTTGGTCAACAAAGGTCTGAAAAACATTTTTAGCCAAAATGATTGTATTTTCTTCTATTAGAGTCTTAAAAAGCCGGTTTTGGACAAGATAATTGCATTTGGTAACCAATCGCCTGAAACATTTGTTTGGGTCAAAATGACTCTATTTTGGTCTCCAAGTGTCTAAATAGCCTTTTTTATTCAAAATAATTGCATTTGGTCACAAAAAGGTCTGAAAAACTTTTTTAGCCAAAATGACTATTTTTGTCTTTTAGAGTCTTAAAAAGCCGGTTTTAGACAAGATAATTGCATTTCGTTACCAGTGATATGAAAACATTTTTTTGGTCAAAATTACACTATTTTGGTCTAAAGGTGCCTAAAAAGCCTCTTTTAGTCAAAATAACTGCATTTGGTCACCAATGGTCTGAGAAAAAAATTAGTCAAAATGATTGTATTTTCTTCTATTAGAGTCTTAAAAAGCCGGTTTTGGACAAGATAATTGCATTTGGTAACCAATCGCCTGAAACATTTGTTTGGGTCAAAATGACTCTATTTTGGTCTCCAAGTGTCTAAAAATCCTTTTTTAGTCAAAATAACTGCATTTGGTCACCAAAGGTCTGAAAAACCTTTTTAGCCAAAATGACTGTATTTTTGTCTTTTAGAGTCTTAAAAAGCCGGTTTTAGAAAAGATAATTGCATTTCGTTACCAGTGATATGAAAACATTTTTTTGGTCAAAATGACTCTATTTTGGTCTCCATGTGCCTAAAAAGCCTCTTTTAGTCAAAATAACTGCATTTGGTCACCAAAGGTCTGAAAAACTTTTTTAGCCAAAATGACTATTTTTGTCTTTTAGAGTCTTAAAAATCCGGTTTTAGACAAGATAATTGCATTTGGTAACCAATCGCCTGAAACATTTTTTTGTGTCAAAATGACTCTATTTTGGTCTCCAGGTGTCTAAAAACCCTATTTTAGTCAAAATAAATGCATGTGTTCACCAAAGGTCTGAAAAACATTTTTAGCCAAAATGACTGTATTTTTGTCTTTTAGAGTCTTAAAAAGCCGGTTTTAGACAAGATAATTGCGTTTCGTAACCAGTGATCTGAAAACATTTTTTTGGTCAAAATGATTCTATTTTGGTCTCCAAGTGTCTAAAAATCCTCTTTTAGTCAAAATAACTGCATTTGGTCACCAAAGGTCTGAAAAACCTTTTTAGCCAAAATGACTGTATTTTTGTCTTTTAGAGTCTTAAAAAGCCGGTTTTAGACAAGATAATTGCATTTCGTTACCAGTGATATGAAAACATTTTTTTGGTCAAAATGACTCTATTTTGGTCTCAAGGTGCCTAAAAAGCCTCTTTTAGTCAAAATAACTGCATTTGGTCACCAAAGGTCTGAGAAAAAATTTAGTCAAAATGATTGTATATTTTTCTATTAGAGTCTTAAAAAGCCGGTTTTGGACAAGATAATTGCATTTGGTAACCAATCGCCTGAAACATTTGTTTGGGTCAAAAAGACTCTATTTTGGTCTCCAAGTGTCTAAAAACCCTATTTTAGTCAAACTAAATGCATGTGTTCACCAAAAGTCTGAAAACCTTTTTTAGCCAAAATGACTGTATTTTTGTCTTTTAGAGTCTTAAAAAGCCGATTTTAGACAAGATAATTGCATTTCGTTCCCAGTGATCTGAAAACATTTTTTTGGTCAAAATGATTCTATTTTGGTCTCCAAGTGTCTAAAAATCCTTTTTTAGTCAAATAACTGCATTTGGTCAACAAAGGTCTGAAAAACATTTTTAGCCAAAATGATTGTATTTTCTTCTATTAGAGTCTTAAAAAGCCGGTTTTGGACAAGATAATTGCATTTGGTAACCAATCGCCTGAAACATTTGTTTGGGTCAAAATGACTCTATTTTGGTCTCCAAGTGTCTAAATAGCCTTTTTTATTCAAAATAATTGCATTTGGTCACAAAAAGGTCTGAAAAACTTTTTTAGCCAAAATGACTATTTTTGTCTTTTAGAGTCTTAAAAAGCCGGTTTTAGACAAGATAATTGCATTTCGTTACCAGTGATATGAAAACATTTTTTTGGTCAAAATTACACTATATTGGTCTCAAGGTGCCTAAAAAGCCTCTTTTAGTCAAAATAACTGCATTTGGTCACCAAAGGTCTGAGAAAAAATTTAGTCAAAATGATTGTATTTTCTTCTATTAGAGTCTTAAAAAGCCGGTTTTGGACAAGATAATTGCATTTGGTAACCAATCGCCTGAAACATTTGTTTGGGTCAAAATGACTCTATTTTGGTCTCCAAGTGTCTAAAAATCCTTTTTTAGTCAAAATAACTGCATTTGGTCACCAAAGGTCTGAAAAACCTTTTTAGCCAAAATGACTGTATTTTTGTCTTTTAGAGTCTTAAAAAGCCGGTTTTAGAAAAGATAATTGCATTTCGTTACCAGTGATATGAAAACATTTTTTTGGTCAAAATGACTCTATTTTGGTCTCCATGTGCCTAAAAAGCCTCTTTTAGTCAAAATAACTGCATTTGGTCACCAAAGGTCTGAAAAACTTTTTTAGCCAAAATGACTATTTTTGTCTTTTAGAGTCTTAAAAATCCGGTTTTAGACAAGATAATTGCATTTGGTAACCAATCGCCTGAAACATTTTTTTGGGTCAAAATGACTCTATTTTGGTCTCCAGGTGTCTAAAAACCCTATTTTAGTCAAAATAAATGCATGTGTTCACCAAAGGTCTGAAAAACATTTTTAGCCAAAATGACTGTATTTTTGTCTTTTAGAGTCTTAAAAAGCCGGTTTTAGACAAGATAATTGCGTTTCGTAACCAGTGATCTGAAAACATTTTTTTGGTCAAAATGATTCTATTTTGGTCTCCAAGTGTCTAAAAATCCTCTTTTTGTCAAAATAACTGCATTTGGTCACCAAAGGTCTGAAAAACCTTTTTAGCCAAAATGACTGTATTTTTGTCTTTTAGAGTCTTAAAAAGCCGGTTTTAGACAAGATAATTGCATTTCGTTACCAGTGATATGAAAACATTTTTTTGGTCAAAATGACTCTATTTTGGTCTCAAGGTGCCTAAAAAGCCTCTTTTAGTCAAAATAACTGCATTTGGTCACCAAAGGTCTGAGAAAAAATTTAGTCAAAATGATTGTATATTTTTCTATTAGAGTCTTAAAAAGCCGGTTTTGGACAAGATAATTGCATTTGGTAACCAATCGCCTGAAACATTTTTTTGGGTCAAAATGACTCTATTTTGGTCTCCAGGTGTCTAAAAACCCTATTTTAGTCAAAATAAATGCATGTGTTCACCAAAGGTCTGAAAAACATTTTTAGCCAAAATGACTGTATTTTTGTCTTTTAGAGTCTTAAAAAGCCGGTTTTAGACAAGATAATTGCGTTTCGTAACCAGTGATCTGAAAACATTTTTTTGGTCAAAATGATTCTATTTTGGTCTCCAAGTGTCTAAAAATCCTCTTTTAGTCAAAATAACTGCATTTGGTCACCAAAGGTCTGAAAAACCTTTTTAGCCAAAATGACTGTATTTTTGTCTTTTAGAGTCTTAAAAAGCCAGTTTTAGACAAGATAATTGCATTTCGTAACCAGTGATATGAAAACATTTTTTTGGTCAAAATGACTCTATTTTGGTCTCCAAGTGCCTAAAAAGCCTCTTTTAGTCAAAATAACTGCATTTGGTCTCCAAAGGTCTGAGAAAAAATTTAGTCAAAATGATTGTATTTTCTTCTATTAGAGTCTTAAAAAGCCCTTTTTGGACAAGATAATTGCATTTGGTAACCAATCGCTTGAAACATTTGTTTGGGTCAAAATGACTTTATTTTGGTCTCCAAGTGTCTAAAAATCATTTTTTAGTCAAAATAAATGCATTTTGTTCACCAAAGGTCTGAAAACCTTTTTTTAGCCAAAATGACTGTATTTTTGTCTTTTAGGGTCTTAAAAAGCCGGTTTTAGACAAGATAATTGCATTTCGTTCCCAGTGATCTGAAAACATTTTTTTTGGTCAAAATTACTCTATTTTGGTCTCCATGTGCCTAAAAAGCCTCTCTTAGTCAAAATAACTGCATTTGGTCACCAAAGGTCTGAAAAACTTTTTTAGCCAAAATGACTATTTTTGTCTTTTAGAGTCTTAAAAACCCGGTTTTAGACAAGATAATTGCATTTCCTTACCAGTGATATGAAAACATTTTTTTGGTCAAAATGACTCTATTTTGATCTCAAGGTACCTAAAAAGCCTCTTTTAGTCAAAATAACTGCATTTGGTCACCAAAGGTCTGAGAAAAAATTTAGTCAAAATGATTGTATTTTCTTCTATTAGAGTCTTAAAAAGCCGGTTTTGGACAAGATAATTGCATTTGGTAACCAATCGCCTGAAACATTTGTTTGGGTCAAAATGACTCTATTTTGGTCTCCAAGAGTCTAAAAACCCTATTTTAGTCAAAATAAATGCATGTGTTCACCAAAGGTCTGAAAAACATTTTTAGCCAAAATGACTGTATTTTTGTCTTTTAGAGTCTTAAAAAGCCGGTTTTAGACAAGATAATTGCATTTCGTAACCAGTGATCTGAAAACATTTTTTTGGTCAAAATGATTCTATTTTGGTCTCCAAGTGTCTAAAAATCCTCTTTTAGTCAAAATAACTGCATTTGGTCACCAAAGGTCTGAAAAACCTTTTTAGCCAAAATGACTGTATTTTTGTCTTTTAGAGTCTTAAAAAGCCGGTTTTAGACAAGATAATTGCATTTCGTAACCAGTGATATGAAAACATTTTTTTGGTCAAAATGACTCTATTTTGGTCTCCAAGTGCCTAAAAAGCCTCTTTTAGTCAAAATAACTGCATTTGGTCACCAAAGGTCTGAGAAAAATTTAGTCAAAATGATTGTATTTTCTTCTATTAGAGTCTTAAAAAGCCGATTTTGGACAAGATAATTGCATTTGGTAACCAATCGCTTGAAACATTTGTTTGGGTCAAAATGACTCTATTTTGGTCTCCAAGTGTCTAAAAACCCTATTTTAGTCAAAATAAATGCATGTGTTCACCAAAGGTCTGAAAAACATTTTTTAGCCAAAATGACTGTATTTTTGTCTTTTAGAGTCTTAAAAAGCCGGTTTTAGACAAGATAATTGCATTTCGTAACCAGTGATATGAAAACATTTTTTTGGTCAAAATGACTCTATTTTGGTCTCCAAGTGCCTAAAAAGCCTCTTTTAGTCAAAATAACTGCATTTGGTCACCAAAGGTCTGAGAAAAATTTAGTCAAAATGATTGTATTTTCTTCTATTAGAGTCTTAAAAAGCCGATTTTGGACAAGATAATTGCATTTGGTAACCAATCGCTTGAAACATTTGTTTGGGTCAAAATGACTCTATTTTGGTCAAAATGATTGTATTTTCTTCTAATTTGAGTCTTAAAAAGCCGGTTTTGGACAAGATAATTGCATTTGGTAACCAATCGCCTGAAACATTTGTTTGGGTCAAAATGACTCTATTTTGGTCTCCAGGTGTCTAAAAACCCTATTTTAGTCAAAATAAATGCATGTGTTCACCAAAGGTCTGAAAAACATTCTTAGCCAAAATGACTGTATTTTTGTCTTTTAGAGTCTTAAAAAGCCGGTTTTGGACAAGATAATTGCATTTCGTAACCAGTGATCTGAAAACATTTTTTTGGTCAAAATGATTCTATTTTGGTCTCCAAGTGTCTAAAAATCCTTTTTTAGTCAAAATAACTGCATTTGGTCACCAAAGGTCTGAAAAACCTTTTTAGCCAAAATGACTGTATTTTTGTCTTTTAGTCTTAAAACACTGCTTTTATACAAGATAAACTACATTTGGTAACCAATGGCCTGAAAAAATGTTTTTTGGTCAAAATGACTCTATTTAGGTCTCCAAGTGTCCAAAAAGCCCTTTTTAGTCAAATTAACTACGTTTGGTCACCAAAGGTCTGAAAAACTTTTTTAGCCAAAATGACTGTATTTTTGTCTTTTAGAGTCTTAAAAAAAGCCGGTTTTAGACAAGATAATTGCATTTCGTTACCAGTGATCTGAAAACA
Organism: Pelophylax lessonae; assembly: GCF_965119305.1. NCBI lineage: Eukaryota > Metazoa > Chordata > Amphibia > Anura > Ranidae > Pelophylax > Pelophylax lessonae. Next base: position 12,329 of record NW_028119923.1, on the reverse strand, counting down.
TTTTTTTGATCAAAATGACTCTATTTTGGTCTCCAAGTGTCTAAAAAGCCCCTTCTAGTCAAAATATCTGTATTTGGTCACCACAGGTCTGAAATAAGAATTTAGTCAAAATGACTGTATTTTCGTCTATTAGAGTCTTAAAAAGCCGGTTTTGGACAAGATAATTGCATTTGGTAACCAACCGCCTGAAACATTTGTTTGGGTCAAAATGACTCTATTTTGGTCTCCAAGTGTCTAAAAAGCATTTATTTTTTTGCATTTAATCACCAAAGGTCTGACATTTTTTTAATATTTATTGAGTATAAACAGTACACTGAATAAATACCATGAACGGTAGACATAATCAGTTACAGAACCAGTGTTCAGAAAAATACAAATATATAAAGGATATAACAGCAACAGTACAGGAAAACGTCATCCATAAACCATTGCATTCAGGTGAAAATTACAGCCAAGTAAACAAACCTGAGCATGTGCCCCTGTGCATAAGAGAAGGATAAATAAAAACATACAGTTAATCCCTCCCAATAGTAATAGGACCATGAACATCTAGCAATATAGCACACACCTCCGTAAAGTAGCAAAAACCCACCTGAAGTACTAAGTGCAACGGAGAAGGGAAGGGAAAAAAGGAAAACAGTGGCAGAAAATTTAAAGGTTGGGGGGAGGGGGGAAAGGAAGGGAGGACTCTGCACGCTAGACCTTCTCAAGAAATGCTACCCTATCCAATAAGCAGCCGATCCATAACCAACTGGGGGGAGCCAAGGCCGGGTCATCCAACCAAGGTTGCCATAACAAGGCAAATTTCTTGTGAGCATTTTCCCTGATTAAAGAGGCATTGACCTGTGTTAACCACTGGCCCCTGCTCGGCACCCTGGAGGCGATCCAAAATCGATGATCGATGAGAGGCAAAGATCCCACGTCTGCCCATCTATGGGTCCAAGATCCCCCCTCCCACCCCGCACGAGCAGGGAGGGAAGAGGGGTCCTGCACGGATCCCAACAGAAGGACACAAACCTGTTTCCGAGACCCGAAACACCTCACCCAACAGGCAGTGAGTGTCGGGTGTCAATGAAGCCAAGCCTGCCTGGGCCATCATCGCGTGTCTCAATTGTAGGTAGCGAAAGAAACAGTGCCTAGGAACATCAAACTCCCTCTGTAAGTCTTGAATATATTTTAGTACCCCAGCTCTGAACAATTGTGCTATAAAATATACACCATGGGCCTCCCACATCTCGGCGCCCTCTAGAGGAAACAGTTCCGAAAAGTTGCGATTATGCCAAATCGGAGTCTGAGGAAGGTAACCCGTGATCTGCAACATCCCCTTGACACAGCGCCACACCATGTGAATCAAGGCGAGTGTGGGTAACCGAGTCCCCATATTGGAGAACCCCGCTTCAAGGTGTACAAGGACAGGGTGAGGCGAGTCAGTAGGGACCCAATAGGATCGAATGGATCCAAAAGACCCCAGCCCCCCATATGCTGAACCTGGAAGGCTAGAAAATATACTCTGGGGACTGCCAAGCCACCACTATCCTTGCCCATCTGAAGGGTAGCCAATTTAATCCTAGCCACTTTTTTGCACCAGATCAGTTCTTGGAACTGGGAGTCATTCCTATACAACCATTTCCTGGGTATCCAGATTGGGGAGTTGTGCAAGACATAAAGAAGTTGAGGAGCCCACACCATCTTAATTAGATTGACTCGCCCAGCCACCGACAAGGGAACTTTGCAGCAGAGGTACGAGGTTCAGTGTGATATACTGGGTAGGATCAGGAGACACCTGGATCCCCAAATATTTGAAGCAGTCAAGCACTCGCACTGTGGATGCACAGTCCGGAAGAGGCTGAGTTATGGGATCAAGGGGCATTAAAACTGATTTATCCCAATTTATGGAAAATCCCGACAGGGACCCAAAATAGTCAATAAGGGACATTACCGCCCGCAAGGATTCCCCTGTATCACCTAGGTAGAGCAGTGTGTCATCCGCATAGAGTGAGATAACGTCTGCATGGGAGCCCCTTCTGAACCCCACTATGTCAGGGGAGGACCAAATCCGCGCCGCTAAGGTCTCCAGTGCCATGGCAAACAGCAATGGAGATAGTGGGCAGCCCTGTCTAGTCCCCCTGTGCAAACAGAAGGGTCCAGAAAGTTTCCCTTTCACCCTCGGCATCTAGCGAAAAGACTGCCCGGTTCCCAGGGTTGTCTACTGGGATCTGAAGGTTCAGAAATAGTCGGCGGAGATTAAGTGCCGTCGATCTGGTCAGGATAAATCCCGATTGATCCCTATGGACAACCCCCTGGACAACAGAGGACAGCCTAGTGGCCAGTATCTTAGCTAGAATTTTAACATCCGTTGTGAGTAGAGATATGGGCCTTTAGGAATCCGCCAAAAGCGGATCCTTGCCGGGCTTCAGCAGGAAAACAACTATAGCTTCGGACATAGAGGCAGGAAGGTGGCTGTTAGGGATACAAGAGGTAGCCTGATGGCAGAGGAAGGCCCCACGTGTGCCAGAGGGCGGTGCTTAGACGGGAACCCCCAAGGTAAGTGACACAGGCTAACCTGAGGTGTGGAATCTAAGTATCCACCGGTTTTCACCAGAGCCTCTAGTGGTGAGGATGGATTTTGCTGCGTGTGGATACCAGGTCGCAGTCCTCAGGGTCACCCCACCAAGGGAGAAGCCGGTCAAGATCCGAAGGCAGATAAGCAGACAAGGGAGATCCGAGAGAATGGTCAAACAAGCCGGGGGTCAGGACGGGCAGCAGGTCAACAAGGTCAGGAACAAGCCAAAGGTCAAAATGGATATCAAACAGGTAACAGGAAGCAGGCTTCAGGAACACAGGAAGAGCTGCAGACAAGTCAGCAAAGACACAGTGCTTCTGAGCTGTTTAAATAAGGCAGCCTCTTTGCCAATTACTGCAATTAGTCTGCTCTAGGTTAACCCTTTAGATTGCAGATTCATGACAGCACATCAGTGTGCTCAGGAAGCATTCCTAACATTACCCCCCCCCCCCTTAAGGGCAACCTCCGGGTGCCCAACAAACTGCTTTTCTGAGGATGGGCAAGAAAAAACGCCTGGATCAGGTCCGCGGCATGAATGTTACTCTCAGGTTCCCAGGAATTCTCTTCCGGCCCATAACCCTTCTATTTAATAAGGAACTGAAGCTGGTTACCTCTTTTCCGGCAATCAAGTACAGCCTCAACTTCGTACTCCATGTCGCCATCCACCATCACTGGTTCCGGAGGTCCAGGGCTTCTGCCGGGGAAGGCGTCGGGGACCGCGGGTTTTAAAAAAGAGTGACATGGAACACAGGATGGATCCGTAGGGTATCAGGTAAGGATAACTCATAGGACACGGCATTGAGTCTTATTTTAACGGGGAATGGGCCGATAAACCTGGAAGCCAACTTCTTGGATGGGCAGGCCAAGCGCAGGTTAGCTGTGGATAAAAAGACCTGGTCACCTGGTTGGAGAATCAGTTCTCCCCTCTTTTTCCCATCAAAGATTCTTTTGGACGCTATCTGAGCCTTGGCCAAGGTGTCCTGCAGAAGTTTGTTATTACTCGTGAAGAAGTCAATGGTGACCTGAACTGCGGGCACTCTGGAATCAGATGGGACGTCGGGCAGAAAGGAAGGATGAAAACCATAATTGGCAAAGAAGGGAGATTGCCCGGTAACGGAATGTCGTGAATTATTAAAGGCAAATTCCGCAAATGGTAGTAATGCTACCCAGTCGTCCTGAACGAAGGTGGTAAAGCACCGGAGATATTGTTCCAGGGTCTGGTTTGTCCTCTCTGTTTGCCCGTTCGTCTGCGGGTGGTAAGCTGAGGACATAGATAATTCAATTTTTAGTAGCTTACACAAGGCCCTCCAAAAGCGGGACGTGAACTGTACCCCTCTGTCCGAGATAATGTTCGTGGGTACCCCGTGGAGTCGCACGATCTCCCTAATGAAGACTTCTGCAGTTTCTTTTGCAGAGGGGGTACCTTTGAGGGGTAGAAAGTGGGCCATCTTAGTAAGCCGGTCTACAACCACAAAAATGGCAGAGCACCCGGCCGTAGGTGGAAGTTCCAGGATAAAGTCCATGGCGATAGTTTGCCAGGGCCAGTCAGGGATTGGGAGTGGTCTGAGGAGACCCCACGCCTTACTTACTTCTGGTGGTTTTACTCCTGGAGCAAGAAACACAGGAAGACACATAACTTCTGCAGTCTTTTCCCATCTCAGGCCACCAGAAGGTGCATTGCATGAGGTCAAGGGTCCTAATGAACACCAAAATGGCCAGCCAGAGGGTGGTCATGGCAGGCAGCTAGAACCGAAACTCTGACTCCCTCCGGGACAAATATTTTGTCCTTAGCCCACAACAAACCATCCTTGCGTGACAGGGGTATCCCAGGTGGACCGGAAATTTTGGCAGAGGCTTGCTCAAGATGGGATTTCAGGCTAGTGAGCAGGAAGTTTTTCTCTGACAGGATAGTGTCAGGTACCAACTCTTCTTTAGTATTATCAAACATCCGGGACAGGGAATCCGGTTTGACTTTTTTCGACCCGGGCCGATAGGTGATATGGAACGAGAATCTGGAGAAGAAGAGTGCCCATTGGGCCTGGCGGGGTCTAAGTCGCTTTGCAGATCTTAAGTACTCAAGGTTCTTATGATCGGTAAATATAAGATTTGGGTGTGATGCTCCTTCTAGTAGATATCTCCACTCTTCGAGAGCGGCTTTGATAGCCAGGAGTTCCCGGTCCCCGACATCATAGTTTTTCTCCGCGGGAGAGAGTTTCCCGGGAAAAGAAGGCTATTGGGTGAATTAAGTCTCTAGTTCCCTGTCTTTGGGATATGACTGCCCCGACCGCAACGTCCAATGCGTCTACCTCCAGGAGATAGGGTAAGGCAGGATCCGGGTGACTTAGGATAGGGGCAGAGGTAAAATGTTTTTTAAGAACCGAGAAGGCGGACTGAGCTTCTGGGGTCCACTGGAAGTGGACGTTCTTCTTAGTAAGGTGAGTAATAGGGGCTATGATGTTAGAGAACCCCTTAATGAACCTCCTATAAAAATTAGTGAAGCCAACGAAGCGCTGTACTCCCTTTTTGTCTGATGGAGGTGGCCAGTCCAGAATTGCAGAGACCTTCTGAGGATCCATCTCTATTCCTTCTGTGGAAATTATTAACCCCAGAAACGGGATACTGTCCTGCTCAAAAACGCACTTCTCGGCCTTGGCGTAGAGACCATGCTGGCGAAGGCGACCAAGGACATTTCGAACGTGCTCGCGATGCTGCTCTAGGGATGTTGAGAAGATTAGGATGTCATCCAAGTATACGATGATGAAGATATCCAACCAATCCCTGAAGATGTCGTTCACAAAGTGTTGGAACGTGGCAGGAGCATTACAAAGGCCAAATGGCATTACCAGGTATTCGAAATGTCCGAATCTAGTGCGGAAAGCAGTCTTCCATTCGTCGCTCTCTCGGATGCGCACCAAGTTGTACGCCCCACGAAGATCCAGCTTAGTAAACAGGATGGCAGATCTGAGTCTCTGAAAGTGTTCGGGGACTAGAGGAAGGGGATAACGTTTTTTAATAGTAACTTTATTTAAATCCCTATAATCGATGCAGGGTTGGAGGGTGTGATCCTTCTTCTCTACGAAGAAGATACCTGCCCCTGCTGAAGAGGTAGAGGGACAGATGAACCCCTTCTTCAGACTTTCGTCGACATAGTCTTTTAAGACGTCCAGCTCACGTTCAGAAAGTGGGTAAATCCGGCCAAACGGGATTTCGGCTCCTGGGAGCAAGTCAATGGGGCATGCATGTATGGGGGAAGGGAATGGGGAATGCCGCTCAGGTGTGTGTCCAAACAGGTGCTGGCTGGATCCGCCGTCCAGGAAGATACAAGCAGAAATGTGAAGCCGCACTCAGATGATTGAAATCAAATGAAATGTCTTTATTCTTCAAAAGTATCCAGGACAAACAGACAGTGTGAGGAACAGAATATGTCCAAGGTAGACGCGTTTCACGGCTCGAATGGCCGCTTACTCATTACCACGGTGTGGGATAGCGGAAATTGGTCAATATTTAAAGGTGGTCACCAGGAAATTGATTGTTGTAGCTCTGCACAACTGCATATCATTAAATAATCAAGCATATTGAACATCCAATTTCTCTGCGATCCAACACTGAGGACATGCCAAAAAACACACATGAAACAACTTAACAAAATATGTGTAAAACAAAATTAAGAACGATACATTCAAGTGAGTATACAAATGAATGTAATAGTAAAAACAACAGAGTTTAGCGTAAAAAGTCAGATACACACATGCCGATTTCATATGAGAGATTGCATATGTAATCTAAATATAAATAGAACCACATATAAATAGAACCACATAGGATCTCAAATATTCATATATACATGTGTCCTATATTGGTATATGGTCTCTCATTGGTGCAAGATATAAACTATACAAAATACAAAATACAAAGATATGAAAAAACTTTGTTATGCATATATGTCCATAAATATGTGATATGTTGTAATTTATGTGTATGTAACTGTGTGACATATATATACTAAATAAAGTATATGTGAATGTCTGAAGAAATGAATGATAAAAATTAAAAATTAAAAAATGAAAAAAGGAGAATAGAAGCATACATATATGTGTATGAAGTGAAAAAGAAATGAAAAAGAGAAAAAAGAGTGATGCACAGAAAATGTGTCAATAATATGTGTAAAGTGATGTGTGATAAATAAATAAATGAATGAATAAATTAATAGAAATGTAAGTGTGTGATCAGTGTATATATAAGTGTATAATGATGTAAATGAATGGGCGCATAAATGTATCACATGAACATCACCATATATATATACAGATCCAAATGTCTATAAATCTCATCATAAACTTGATGGAAATACAGCAAAACATAAATATCAACTATTAAACATCATTAGGACATATTGATGCACCTTGAAACATATATCGGCATATGTGTAGACAAAATACGCAATGTGTGCATGTTCGTTAGGATAAGGTCCCAAAAAAATATAGAATAAGGAAAAAACCTCTATATATGACCAAAATTATTAGCCTGGAAATTGGTACTTGTTTTTCGTGCCCATGTTATAAATATGGTTATTAAAAACTACAAGTAATCCATATAGAGCCGAAAAACATTTCCTGGCTACAATGAGGTCAATTAGAAGGGTGATAATCAAAATGAAGTAAATGAATCAAAAGAAAAAGAAAAATTACTACATATTATCAGATATTATCAGATATATTATGAGCTAGGACGAACTCCAAAAACGAAAAAGCAACAGGTACCCTTATTTTACAAGTCGGAGCATCAATAATGAATGTATATGTATGCTTCGTAAAAATCCATCATATGTAAACATATAGACATTAATCAATCCAAAAAGTCGATGGGGCAGTCATATGGACGGTGGGGGGGCAAGGTCTCTGCTCCCCGTTTGCTGAATACGTCCAGGAAATCATGGTATGCTTTGGGCACCACAGAACATACATCAGGTTCGGATTCAAGACAGAACAGAGTCTTGGGGAATTCAGGAGGAGCGGGTAGACAGGAATTCTTGCAGTAAAGAGATGGGAACTGGATGATGCCTGTGATCCAATTGACTTGCGGGTTATGTGCTTGCAACCACTGTAATCCCAGGATAATGGGAAATAAGGAGGATGTGATAACATCCAGGCTAATCAGTTCCTTATGGCCGGAGGAGGAGACCATAGGAAGGGGAAAAGTTTCTTGGGTCACCGGCCCGGATTTGATGTGGGAGCCATCAGCCAGGAAGATGGTGAGGTCCTGAGTCTTGAGCCGGAGAGGTACGCCATGTTGCAGGGCGAACGAGCGATCAATGAAACAACGGCAGGCTCCCAAGTCAATGATTGCGGTAACTGGGACGAGTCCATCCGGAAGCTGTAATGACACAGGAAAGGCTAGGTGGGAGGAACTGGCAACAGATGGTGAGGCCGGCATGAACTTATGGTATTTTGCCGGGCAGGAGCGCACATAGTGTCCAGCTTCACAGCAATACAGGCACAGGTTACCCAACTGGCGACGGCGTCTCTCCTCCGGGGACAAAGCAGGCCGTATGATCCCAAGTTGTATAGGTTCAGGCGTATCTGAGGCGACTCCAGCGGGAGCGGGGTTGGTAAGAGCTGACCCAGCAGAAGAAAAGTATGCAGGATGAGCAACTCGTGGTAGCGTCCAGGCTGGTCTGAACGGCTGCGGAGATCGTTCTGCTCTGCGCTCCCGTAGCCACCGGTCGATTTGAATGGCCTGGGAAATCAAATCTTCCAAGGCATTGGGGACACCTACCCGCGCCAGCTCGTCCTTCAGTCCTTCTGACAAGCCGAGACGGAACTGATACCGGAGTTCTGCTTCGTTCCAGGACGTATCGGAACTGAGGCGGCGGAAGTCAGTGACGTAGTGTTCTACGGGCCTGCGACCCTGCTGAAGAATATGAAGCGCAGCTTCTGCGGTGGAGGATCGCTGCGGGTCATCATAGAGCTGTGCCATGGCCTCAAAAAATTACCGTAAGGAGTTTAATGGGGGCTGCCCTCTTCAAGGAGCCGATGAACCCAGGACTGGGGTTCGCCTAGGAGCAGGGAGATAACAAACCCCACCTTGGTGGTCTCCAAAGAAAAGGTTCGAGGTTGCAGGGAGAAATACAGCTGGCAGGTGTTGCGAAAGGCGCGGAATTTACCGCGATCCCCGGAATATTTTTTGGGAGCAGGAACTCGAGGTTCTGGTGGCAGCATCACTACGGTAGGGCCAGAAGCAGGTGCAGAGAGTGCTGCAGCAGGAGAGGAAGCAGATAATACAGGAGGATCCCCCTAAAGTGTCGTAGAGAGCAGCCTTTCCTCTAGCTGTGTGTAGCCATCTTGAAGCGACTTTACGGTTTGAGATAGGGCTGCGAGGTGTTGGCAGATCTCTTCCAACGGTGAGGCTTCTCTTGCAGGCTCCGTCATGGCTGACTTGTACTGTTAGGGATACAAGTGGTAGCCTGATGGCAGAGGAAGGCCCCACGTGTGCCAGAGGGCGGAGCTTAGACGGGAACCCCCAAGGTAAGTGACACAGGCTAACCTGAGGTGCGGAATCTAAGTATCCACCGGTTTTCGCCAGAGCCTCTAGTGGGGAGGATGGATTTTGCTGCGTGTGGATACCAGGTCGCAGTCCTCAGGGTCGCCCCACCAAGGGAGAAGCCGGTCATGATCCGAAGGCAGATAAGCAGACAAGGGAGATCCGAGAGAATGGTCAAACAAGCCGGGGGTCAGGACGGGCAGCAGGTCAACAAGGTCAGGAACAAGCCAAAGGTCAAAACGGATATGAAACAGGTAACAGGAAGCAGGCTTCAGGAACACAGGAAGAGCTGCAGACAAGTCAGCAAAGACACAGTGCTTCTGAGCTGTTTAAATAAGGCAGCCTGTTTGCCAATTACTGCAATTAGTCTGCTCTAGGTTAACCCTTTAGATTGCAGATTCATGACAGCACATCAGTGTGCTCAGGAAGCATTCCTAACAGCGGCCAATACGGAAGGCTTCGTTATATACCCGCAGCAGCACGGGCACCAACTGTTCAGCGTATCGGCTGTAAACCTCCGACGGGATACCATCAGCCCCCGGAGATTTACCAGGCTTAGTAGATTTCAAGGCCGCATAAAGTTCATTTTCCGTAAGGGGGGCCCCAAGCACAGCCATGTCCCAGGCAGACAGAGAAGGCAAATCGCAGGAAGCCAAAAAAATCGGCAATTTCTCGTGAGTCAGCCGAGATCTTAGAGGAGTAAAGATCAGCATAAAACTTCCCAAGTACTCTCCGTATGTCAGCCGTGGCGTGCCAGAGCACCCCCTGAGGATCCTTAATCTGGGGTATAAATGCCGCAGGCTGCTGCGAGCGAACCAGCATGGCCAACATATGACCCGTGTTTTCTCCCTTCTCAAAATACCTCTGCTGCAAGAAGAAGCGCTTGTTTTCAGCCTTTTGAATCGAGACCGACTTGGCCATAGATTGGGCAGCCAGCCACGACCTCTGAGTATCATCTGACGGGTCCCTAACCTAAGTTTCCTCCGTTCTAGTCACTGCGTCCAACACAGTATTCTCCCATTGCCTGGTGTCTGTTTTAATGGCATTAACCGCACGTATAAACTGACCTCCCATGAATGCGCTAGGAGCTAGACACGGGGAAGTGGAAGGAAACATATGGGTCTCCTGCAGGCAAACCACATCTGCCTGCAGGCGTTTGATGGTGCGGAGCACCGCCGTCCTCTTTACCGGGTTGCTGAGGCCCCGCACATTCCAGGACATCACACAAATATTATCAGCCATAGTCAAAATGTAGCCATACACGGAGCGTCAGGCAACCCGGCCAGGGAGGCGAAAGAGGGCACCCAGAAAGGGTGAACCCACTACACCCCATCAGCACAGCCCAGCTATATAGAGAGAGCAACAGGAGTAGTCGGCCAGCCCACACAGTACCGGTGCAGCCCCAGCATAGAGAACAGTCAATAGGAACATCCACAGCATAGGGTAAAATAATAGCAGTAGAGCGACAAAGTACATGCAGGAAAAGCAAAAATCGAACCAAAGTCCAGGACCAGAAAAAAGGCAAAAAGGGGGGAACAAAAAGGCAATACACGTCTGCCATGTGTGGGGGAAGGGACGAGTCAAAAGGGCATGTCCAGTCACGACCAAGGGGGGGAAACCGAAGAGGGACCACTGATGCCAGTGTAGTCTCCTCAAAATTAGCAACCATGTGAGAGGTAGCAACCATTAGTGCAGCAGAAGAGCTCCCATCATAACAGGAAAAGTGTGTGTAACATCAAGTGCCAGGTATAGGCAGGAGAACCGAAAGGATCCATGACTGGCCGAAAAGAGTACAAAAGTTCCAAAAAGTAGAAACGATCCTCAAAGGTCTTCTCGCCTGGGGGAAGTGGCCGCCCGCAGGGCCCCACCATTAGCATCCAGCCATTGAACAGCAGCAGAAGGCTTGTCAAAGAACAACACCTCATCCCGGGCCACCACCCAGAGCCTGGAAGGGTACAGCATAGTGTATTGAACATTCAAGTCCCGCAATCTCCTCTTGACCTCTACGAATTTCGCACGCTGTTTCTGCACCACCACAGAGTAATCGGGGAACAGGGAGATCCTTGAGTTGTCAATCTTGAGCCTCCCCTGCATTACCCTGGCTTTAGTAATTGAGGAATTTGAAGATGAAAGTGCGCGGGGGGGGGGGGGGCTCCAGGAGGAAGAGGTCGCATAGGCACCCTATGAGCACGTTCCACCGAAAACATAAAAAAGTAAAGGATTCTTGCCCAAAAGTAGAGAGCAGCCATTGTTCAATGAAATCCACAGGATCTTTACCTTCCGCCCGCTCAGGGATCCCAATTGCTCTGATATTACTCCGTCTCATCCTATTCTCCAAGTCATCCAGACGAGCAGCTTGCTGGGCTGAGAGCAGGGCAGTATGTTTCACTTTCCTTTGCAAAGGCGCCATGTCATCCTCCAGGGAGCTGACCCTGCCTTCCACTGCCGCTGTCCTCTCCCTCAATTTCTGCATATCATGTCTCATGAACGATATCTCAGCCTTGACCCCCTTTAACTCTGCTGTCAGGGCCGTAATTGAGGTGGTACAGGTGGTAACCGCAGCCATAATGTCCCGCAACGTGGGTTCTGTGTCCGGGGTAGGAGATGATTGCCTGGTCTGCATCTGCTGTCTCCCAATCAGCAATCTGGCGGGAGAGATCCCCAAAGGGAACAGTGTCATCCGTGTCTGCATGCGACCCCGGTGAGCCGGATCGATGGTCCTCAGATAGAGTTTGGGGGTCCCGGGCCACAGGCTTAGCAAAAAGCTTTTGAGCAGCCTCCAGATATGTGGCCTTCTGTGCTGCGCGCTGCAAGGCGCCGCCATCTTGGATCGGGCCGGCCTGTGCGGATTTCCCTCTTTACCCTTCTTAGACATCACGGAGAGAAGATGGAGGACTCACCGGGTGATCACCGCACTCCAGGGAACACAGGGCACTGAGTGACAGTAGAAATCAGAGCAGGATAAGGAGTTACACAGGATAACTACCAGGATCAACAGCGGAGCTCACAGCATGCACGTCCGCTCACACCCGCAGCTCGGCCACGCCCCCCTGAAAAAAAATTTAGTCAAAATGACTGTATTTTTGTCTTTTAGAGTCTTAAAAGGCTTGTAGGCTTTTTAGACACTTGAAAACCAAAATAGAGTCATTTTGACCCAAAAAATTTTTTGTCAGGCTATTGGTTACCACATGCAGTTATCTTGTCTAAAAAGTGGCTGTTTAACCAC